>NW_017307985.1:134860-144933 GCF_000935625.1 Nanorana parkeri
TCATTTCTTGTGGTGGGTGGGGTGTCATTTCCTGTGGTGGGTGGGAGGTAATTTCCTGTGGTGGGTGGGGGGTCATTCTGCATATGTACCTGTAGAAGTGAATTGTGTGCTCGGTTGGTGCGTTGGCCGTTGTCAGGACTCCAGTTGGTTTCCAGAATCTGGTTCTGGGCCCTCAGAATGCCAAATCTATTGCCAATCACGAATTGGCCAATCAACACTTGTCATGATAGAACACACACACAAGCGATTGCCTTCCCCACCCACAGGACACTCTACCGATTTATCATACAGTGAATATAACAGCTCGCCCTATTTACCTGAGATGGGTGTAAGTACGGCTCCGGTGAGGCCAGATTGGTTTGAACAGACACACTTTTTTCCAGTAATATTTGTGGGAATCCGAGCTTATCGAAGGGGTTTCTCTTCCAGTATTTGCCGTCCTGCTGTGCCAGCGCCTCGTCCTCACTGAAGGCTCTGACCACAGGGCCGGGCATAGGTAGAGGCACGGCACCGTCGCTCTCATAGCCAGAGCCATCTTTCTGAGAGTCCCAGCTGCTCCTCTGCTTCATGTGGAAATGGGCCTGTTGGGCCTCCCAAGCCAGCCGGGCCTGGGCCATAAAGGTTTCGGGAGAGCCGCGGTGCATATCGGACTCCGACGACCGGCTCTCTGTCCGGCTCATCAGCGGCCTGTTGGGCATCGATGAAGGCCTTTCCTCCACCATACTATGCTCATTCATTTGCTCCCTCTCCGCGGTAACATCACCGGGAGCAGAGTTTGGTTCCTGGGACAAGGACGGTTTCCTGCTTTTCCGTTTTCTTGTGTTGGGGGAGTAGCTCGTAGAGGACATGCTGTCCTGCTGACTGGACCAAGACATGGAATCTTCTGAATGAAACTGCTGTTGCTGCTGTTGTTGTTGGTTGAGCCGCAGATCTGCGTTATCCATGCTGCTGTAGTCTCCAGACTTCACCTCCAGACGATGGTCCCTCATATAGGGTGGATTGTGCTGCAAGGAGTAAGACCCACCAATGGTATTAGGTGTGTATTTATGCCGGATACCCGTTTTCATCTTTGGGCTGGACCCTGACTGTTCTACATAGACCAACTGCCTCACGTACTCCTTGCCAGCTGGGCTGTAGTCCAAGCTCATGAACCTGTCAGAGCACTTCTGTTTGGTCAACACAAGCTGTTGGTATGGAGAGTTGGAGACCTGTTTGGGGGACTGTAGGTAGCCGTGTGACTTGCGTACAGGTGACTTTTGAGGGGACATTGCCCGGTAATTGCCACTGCTGTCGAACTGCATTTCCATGGGCGGTTCGTCGTAGATGGGAGCCTGGTACTCCATGGGAGGTTCTTCGTACAGCGGGGGCTCGTACGCATAGCGTGGGGAAGAAGGTTGGGACTCATTCGAGTGCTTTCGGTGTTGAGATTGTAACGTGCAGAATGATTCGCCTCGCCCAAGGAGCGGCGAGCAAGAGCCAACATGTTCCGCTCTTTTTAAATACGGTGAGGATTTTCTTTCGGGGAAGAAGACAGAATTGTCCGTGTCTACAGAAAACGTCTGCATGATGGGGGAAGGCTGCCCCCCCGATGGCCGGCGGGACCGGGTGCCCTGGGCATTGTCAGTAGTGTATCCATTCCCCTGGTGCATCAGAAAGCTCGGCTCCCGATCCGTAACTTTGATCAACATTCGTTCTTTGGTGCCCGTGTTCCATCTGAGAGATGATGTCCTGCACGGAGACACGACAAAGTGTTACAATTCAGAATGAAGGATCAATAAACAAATATTTTGATGCACTATCAATATCTGACATATTCAGCCTAATGCAAAAAAATTAAGATTAAAAGAGAACTGTGGGGTAAGTATTTTTCATATACATATACTAGCGTTCTCCCGTGACCCAAAGCTTAGTATACTGCGAGCTACAGCTGGCGGTATACTGAGACCGCCGCAGCCGGGACGGATCCCGACATTACTGTCGAGATCCACCCACCTGTGTGAGTGACAGCTGGCTCTGCCTATCTATCTGCCTATGTGCCCGCCCCCTCCTCTGTCAGTCAGCGCGGGGGAGGAATCCCTGCAGGGAGAGGTGACTGACAGTCACGGCTCTCTGCAGGGAGATGATCGAGAAGTGAGCGAGCGACGGTATGTGTTCACTCACTTCCCGATCCATTGAGCCGACGTGTGACAGTCTCATTGTCACAGGTCGGCTAGAACTATGAGGATGAGTGATTTTCACTCGCCTCATAGTTCTCCTTTAAGTGATACCCTTTATTGGCTAACTTACGTTATGAAAGATGCAAGCTTTCAGGGCCCGTTAGGTGCCTTCTTCAGGCTTCATAGATCCTGAAGAAGACCTAATGGGTCCAAAAAGCTAATACTGGGGGCTTAAGGAGAACGCTATGTATAATAGTGGAAATAAGCACACCAAGCCGAAAAATACTTACTGTTATAATCCACATTTTAGGACTGAAAATTACTTAAAACCCCCAAAACATGATATGTTTTCTGAAAGCCAAGAACCTATAGAATACAATGGTGGCAGTTGCAAATTTTATTGTTGCACGATATTAGCACAACTCCTTATCAAACCCCAAATAGAATACCTGTTTTCTTTAAATAAAATGTAAAAGACGAGTTTACAACCAGTAAATAAATACCCAACATGCCCAGGTTAAAAATTGCGTCCGTGAAACTGCGACAAAAAATTCAGTACCCCAAAAAGTCCATAGACGATGCTTTTAAAAGCCCCCCACAGGTCATCAGTTTAGAGATACGCCTTAATATTGTCCCTAGAATTATTGCTTTCAGTCCTGCGTGAGCGGTGATGCCCAACATGTGTAGCGTGATCGTAGTTTTCATACGTAGGCGCACCCGACGCTTGTTTACGTGAAGACGGGCGTGCTCGTGGGGGCGGGGGACTTAAAAAATAAATGTTTTATTATTTTTATATTTAGGGTTAATATTTAATATTAATTTTAAAAATTGTTTTGTTTTTTTTTAAACTTTACTTGCTATCACAAAGGGGGCTAACACACAGCCCCTGTGATAGCAGATTGGCAGTGACAGGTACTCTTTAAGGTGATGCTGGGGGTCGAAAAGACCCCCCAGTGTCACCTTTACACTCTCAATAAGCTATTGAAGTGCAGATCGCGCTTCAGGAGCCCAGCACTGACAGCTAAGGGACCGGAAGTTATGCAATACACGTCGCTCCCGGTCCCATAGAATGGGGAGTAAATATTAAACGGGCCAATGCCAGTGATGCACACTGGACGTCACTGGACGTGAAGGGGTTAAGGAGATCACTATTCATCCACTTATCAGATTTCTGAAGCTGGAGGCACCATGCACAGTAACTGTTACTCAATCCACAGTGCTGATATAAGTGCTACAAGTGTCCAGTGTAGGGCTGCAACCAACTAATCGAATAATCAATAGTGGTCAACTATTCTCATTATCGATTAGTTGGTTGAATCCCCTGGCTCTCTCCTACACGCTGGGAGGAGGGCACAGCAAGCAGTGGGCGAGTGCAATAAGCTAGCCTGCTATTGGCTATTGCTGTTTGAAATGGCCAATAGCAGGCTGGCTATTGCACCTGGCCACTACCTTCTGTATTTACATTCAGCTGCCGCCTGCTGAATCTTGCCGCTGTCATTCCTCCGCTGAAAAAAAGTCATTTTTGGTTTCGGCCTGACAAATTCTGCTGCAGGAGGTGCTTGGCAGTGCCATTCATTTCAATGGCACCCCAAACACGCCTCCCACCCACAGTGTGATCGCCGGCACTGGAACGCACGGTACCGCAATGCTGTGCATTCCAGTGCTGTGCGATTGCAAAGAATTGTGCGTGCCGTTTTACTCTCAAGTAAACTTTATGTTTGTATCACGGCATTTGTGTATTTTATTTTAAATTAAAAGTGCGAATGCGATATATGCCAACTTTTTACGTGAGCGAGTTTTTAATAAAGTTTTTTTTTAATAGAAATGACAAGGTGTGCGCAATGGTGCGTGTCTTCTCCTATTCTGGGCTGATACAACGCGAGGTTATATATTGCTGAGTGCCCATGTGGAGCAGTAGGAGATTCACAACATGCGGATCTGTGTCTGGGTATAAAGCCCGTCCGGCCATAAAGAGGTCTGTTCTAGATGTGAGCAGCACTGTATTGGGTGTGCGCACGATGGTGAGCTGGTGGTGGAGGAGAAGTTTGGAATATCAACACTTATATTTTTGGGTGTATAGGCCTTTCATTGACTGTAGTGTGGCACATATATATATATATATATACTGTATATACAGATTTTCTTGTACATGTATTGTTTATGGGACATTGAGAAACACTGTTTTGATAGGTATGTGATTGGTATATCTATTATATACAAAATATCCTATCAGCCATAACATTATGACCACCCCGCCTAATATTGAGTAGGCCCCCCCCTTCTGACCCATCCAGGCATGGACTCCACTAGACCTCTGAAGGTGTGCTGTGGTATCTGGCAGCAAGCCGTCAGTAGCAGATCCTGTAAGTTGTGAGGTGATCGGCCTCCATGGATCGGACTTGGTTTTCCAGCACATCCCTCAGATGATGGATTGTATTGAGATCTGGAGAATTTGGAGGCCAAGTCATCACCTCAGACTCGTTGTTGTGTTCCTCAAACCATTTCTAAAGCATTTTTGCAGTGTGGCAGGGCGCATTATCTTGCTGAAAGAGGCCACTGCCATCAGGAATTACCGCATCCATGAAGGGGGGTACTTGGTCAATAGCAATGTTTAGGTCGGTGGAACGTGCAAAGTAACATTCACATGAATAGGAGGACCCGAGGTTTCCCAGCAGAACATTGCCCAAAGCATCACACTGCCTCCCTCAACTTGCCTTCTTCCCATAGTGCACTCTGCTGCCATCTCTTCCCCAGGGAAGTGACACACACGCACCCGGCAATCCACATGATGTAACAGAAAAAGTGATTCATCAGACCAGGCCACCTTCTTCCTCTGCACCGTGGTCCATTACTAATGTTCACATGCCCATTGTAGGGGCTTTTGGTGGTGGCCATAGATCAGCAAGGGCACCCTGACCGTCTACGACTACACAGCTCCATACACAACAACCTGCGATGCTCTGTGTGTTCAGACACCTTTCTATCAGAACCAACATTACCTTTACCAGCAATCTGATCTCCAGTATCTCTTCTATTGGATCGGACTTCACGGGCCAGCCTTCCCTCCCCACGTCCATCAATGAGCCCTGGCCATCCATGACACTGTCACCAGTTCACGGGTTTTCCTTCCTTGGACCACTGCAGACCGGGAACATCCCACAAGAGCTGCAGTTTTTGAGTTGCTCTGACCCAGTCGTCTACACATCACAATTTGTCCCTTGATAAAGTCCCTCAAATCCTTATTCTTGGCCATTATATCTGCTTCCCTTCCAACACATCAACTTCAGGGACAAAATGTTCACTTGCGTCATAATATGCCCCCCCCACACTTCCAGGTGCCATTGTAATATACCCCCCAATTCCAGGTGTCATAATAATATATCCCCCCACTTCCTAGTGTCATTGTAATATATCCCCCCACTTCCAGGTGCCATTGTAATATACCCCCCAATTCCAGGTGTCATAATAATATATCCCCCCACTTCCTAGTGTCATTGTAATATATCCCCCCACTTCCAGGTGCCATTGTAATATACCCCCCAATTCCAGGTGTCATTGTAATATATCCCCCCCTCCAGGTGTCATTGTAATATACCCCCCCACACTTCCAGGTGTAGCCCCTTTTGCAGTACTTACTGCCATTACTTTTGCACGATATTCTAATTATTCGAGTTTCACCTGTATATATATATAATTTTCGGCGCAGCACATATACACTCACTTTAGAATGATTAGTAATTGGCGTTTATTATTGTTAGCAGTGACATTGGCGCAGAGGTTGTATCGGTTTGACATTTGAAGGTGTGATTGTCTCAGACTTCACTACTATACAATAATAAGCTCGGCACGGTTCTCACAAGCACAAAAAACCGCCCCGGCACAGTCAGATGAAAGGGCTGCGCTCGAGGCTGCCGATCTCTCCGCGTTTCCAGCAGGCCTCGTGCTCTGAATAGAAAGAATAATCAATAGACAGGCCGGGAGGCGCTTCGGCTGACACGAGGCTGCCGAGAGTAGAATACTGACAATCTCCAATCACGCAGAGCCTCGCGCACGCCTCTTGAGATTGTGCTTCGCTCTTAATTCGCTCCGAACGCTTGTGCGGCTCAGGCAGAAATCCACGCCGAGCCGCGTTTAATTGGCTCCTCCGCGGGCCTGATCCTCCAGGGTAGCCGAGCACTTCACCCGCAACAGGGTCTGGCGCCGGCTAACCGGGCGTGAGGCAGGGCAAAAGACTACGGCAGGATAATTGGAGAGGCTGCGGATCTGCAGGCGATGGCTCGACATTACGAAACCAGATGAACCCTTCTTCTGACTGCAGTGGTAGATAACCCCTTCATGATCTAAGCCAACGCTCTCACGACCGGAGTGATCCGATTAAAATCGCTTTGTTGTCTCCAATCAACAATCTCAAATTAAGAAGAATAATGTGCCTGCAAAAAAAAAAAGATTGAATACTTTCTTCTCCGAAATGATCTTAAATGGAAGATTGTGAATGTGAACTCCAGTGACGGGGCACTATTCCACCCACTGACACCAATGATGGGGCACTATTCCTCCCCCTGACTCCAATGATGGGGCACTATTCCTCCCCCTGACTCCAATGATGGGGCACTATTCCTCCCCCTGACTCCAATGATGGGGCACTATTCCTCCCCCTGACTCCAATGATGGGGCACTATTCCTCCCCCTGACTCCAATGATGGGGCACTATTCCTCCCCCTGACTCCAATGATGGGGCACTATTCCTCCCCCTGACTCCAATGATGGGGCACTATTCCTCCCCCTGACTCCAATGATGGGGCACTATTCCTCCCCCTGACTCCAATGATGGGGCACTATTCCTCCCCCTGACTCCAATGATGGGGCACTATTCCTCCCCCTGACTCCAATGATGGGGCACTATTCCTCCCCCTGACTCCAATGATGGGGCACTATTCCTCCCCCTGACTCCAATGATGGGGCACTATTCCTCCCCCTGACTCCAATGATGGGGCACTATTCCTCCCCCTGACTCCAATGATGGGGCACTATTCCTCCCCCTGACTCCAATGATGGGGCACTATTCCTCCCCCTGACTCCAATGATGGGGCACTATTCCTCCCCCTGACTCCAATGATGGGGCACTATTCCTCCCACTGACTCCAACGATGGGGCACCATTCCTCCCACTGACTCCAACGATGGGGCACTATTCCTCTCACTGACACCAATGATGGGACACAGACCCCAATGATGGGGCACTATTCCTCCAACTGACCTCAATGATGGGGCACTATTCCTCCCACTGACACCAAAGACGTCTGAAAAATTTTAAGATAATTTAGAGGATGGAGAGATAGATAGATAGATAGATACACACTGAGTGCACATATCAGTAATGAACATACACACAGCTCATATTCCTGAACTCGACATCTGCTGCTGATACGGAATGCGTTGCAGGCTGGTTATGATTCCCGGGACCTAGCGTTTGGCAGGGTTTGATGAGCGATGATGAACAGGCAGACAGGTGACACTTGTGGAAGGATCCGGAGAGGAGCTACATCATTATGTGAGCGGAGAGGAGAAGGACGCCTAATGAGGGAGAAATCCCAGCACTATTAGAGCTGAACTCCGGGCACACCGTACAACAGAAGGCCCAACACTAACCACACACCGCATGTCTTCAATACTTCTGTTAACCTTCTGTATGAGCATTTCCTTCAGGTTTAGTAATGGTCTCGGGGCAGCATCTCCACTGGCTTCTTTGAGCCGTTGGACCGGACTGTATAGATGAATGCAAAAGTCTAGACACCCCTGCTCAAATGGTTTACAATGTTTATTAATTTACTGAGTGCAGCAACACGACCTCCATCTTTAATAGCTCAGGCTGGCTCCGCCCAGTTGCAATGACAGATCAGCGTTACCTGGGGACGCTGAACTGTCAGTAAACAACGACAACTTGGCGGAGCTGGCTGGCTCTGCATGTTATTCATTGGCCGGGACCTGCTAGAAGACTCTAGCAGGTCCTGTCTGTGACGGACCTCCGGTACTCAGGATGAGTATGTCTTCTTCCTTGCTCAGGAGATATTGCAACCCGCTGATCTGTAGCTCTCAGTTTCCCCAGTCACTGGTCGAGACACAAGTGTAGGGTAAAACAAACTCTGATTTATTGAGCAACAGCATAAACTTTTATTCAGCAAGTGATGAGATCAGATTATAATCCCGATCTAGAAAGGATTGTCACCAGCACACCAAAAGTTTTGAAGCAAAAAGTCCTTTATTGACAAATCGCCATCCAATATGGATGGCGGGAAAATACGGTATTCCAGCTGCAACTGGTGGGAGTGGTTGCAGCTGGTGGGAGTGGTCTGTTTTTAATATGCACTGGTATGTCTAATTAAAGGTGATGGTTTGCTTTACTGTGTCATTCTGAGCCTGATGAAGGGGTACTGCTGAGACCCCGAAAGCGCTAGTATTGGATGGCGATTTGTCAATAAAGGACTTTTTGCTTCAAAACCTTTGGTGTGCTGGTGACAATCCTTTCTAGATCTGCATTGTTCACGGGGCCGTCCGTGGTCACTACAAACACCCACCTGCTTGGCAGGTTTACTACTATTCCGGTAAGGAGTGCAGCTGGTTCTTGACTACACAGATTATAATCCCATCACATCCACCCTCCCCTCCCAATCGGTCTGATCAACACCACAGGGTTTCCCCTCCTAACGAGCTCCAGACAGCCATAGCAAGAGCCTGGCCAGAATGTCATTCAGAGAACAATGGGAGATAATGAGGGCTGGTGCTGATAGTCTTTTCATAACCAGGTCACACAGCATAACGCACTTAAACATAACCAAACACCAATACACATTTAACTTATAAACTCATCACCATGTCGTCACACCGTCCAATAGGAAACAGTTGGGCGGAGCTAGCTGTCACTGCTAGCTCCGCCCAATTGTTTTTTGTTGTTTTTTTATCCTTTTTTTCAATAATCTTTGTTCTTATTTAAATATTTTTATTTTTTTTAATTGATCATTTATTTACATTTATTTGTTTTCTACTTTTTTCACTACGGAGGTACCGAGCAGAACAGCCGAGCCGAATGCCGAAAGCCTATTCACTCACTGCCGTTCGGCCCCTATGAGAATAGGCCAAAAGGCAGAGAGTAGATGTTGGATCGGCTGAGTCAAACTCCTTCTGCACTTTTGCTCATCTGAACATGCTGAGCGTGTTCAGCTGACCGAAGGCAGCCGAAGCAAGCCGATGTACGGCTGAAATCAGCCGTAGAAGCCTGAAGTGAATAGCCGAACGTTGTTCAGCTCTCTTCACTTCGGGTCAGTTATTTACCGTATTTTTCCATCTATAAGACGCCCCCATGTATAGGACGCCCCCAACTTTTCTTACCCAAAATTCAGAAATCAATATTTTCCATGCTCTTTTGAATAACTGATTACATCCAGTTTAAATTTTGCAGAGTAAGACAGGTACCGGTATTTACCGGTATATTTTTTTGTTTCTGACATTTTTATGGGCTCCCTGTTGCATCTGGGCACTGGCTACACGCTCTCCGCAGCATCAGCTGACGTCAGGTACATAAGGCTCATGATTGGAGGAAACCTGTTAGCTTGTCTCTGCAATCGGAAGTTTCACTCGTGAGGCTTGTTTGCAGAGGTATCGGCAGTTTCGCAACCGCGGTACTCCTCTCGGCCCCCCGTGTATAAGAAGCCCCTCCGTTTTTAGGTAAATATTTTTAAGAAAAAGTATAGTCTTATACATGGAAAAATACAGTACTTGTGAATAACCCTCTAAGACTCTTCATCATTCAGAGTGACAATGCTGCTGTGTCATTCTACCGCAGAACAAACAGTGTTGTCACCCTGTTTCAGGAAGTGGAAATATGATGGATATACTGGCAAGATCTACAGGTAAAACAATA
>NW_017307985.1:144958-173204 GCF_000935625.1 Nanorana parkeri
GAGAAATAAGGCTTATAGGGCTGCATTCATAAAGGTTGCCATTTGCACAACACTAGCGCCCCTAGAAATTCCTATATCTGGTCAGCGATATCCAGGGGGCATAACTACCCTGTGAACAGCATCCACCCGGCTCACAACTTTTATAAATGAACCCTATAAAGTTGCTGCCACTCATAATATAGATAATACCGGGACCTTTATACAGCTTAGACACAAATGCCAGTTATTTATGATTCACACCAATGGCGTGGTCACTGCACCGGGGTCACCTGCCAATGGCCACCAGCAGATATCATCAGACTACCTGGAGGGAGGCAACTCCATCAAACACTCTGCATGCATGCTGGAAATGAGACCAGGGCTACGAGGGAAGCTTGCCACTTACCAAGCCACCATGCTTCCCCACATGAACAGTTCCCAGGGGGTGAGATAAAGACTCTGAATTGACCTGCGGATAATGAGCCTCTATCCGGCCAGGCTAGACTAAGCTAAAAGACGATATACATTCACTTTCCGTATTGACTTCTGTTCTTTCCATGGAGCTGTGACGGATGGAGGAAAATCATTATAAAAAGCTAAAACTAATTTACGTAACCAGGTTCCTCTACAGCACCAATCTGATTGGCACATTAGGTGTTGGTAGTGTACGGCACTTGTGTGGCCAAAAAGCATGAAATAGAGCACGGCCCTACTCAGCCAGACCCCAAACCTAACCCTAAGGCTGACCCCTTAACCCCTTCATCCAAACGCTGAACTCTGGGGGTACTCCGGGTCAACTTGCAGTAGAACCCTTCCACCATGCAAGGGTTAAAGAGGACCTTCCACGGCCAATGTAAGCACCACTTTTTCGCCAGCTCGCTGTGCCACCAATGCAAATGGCTTTAAAAAGCCATATCTAAACAAACCGTTCACATACATTAATTACCACAGCTCCGGACTCCTCAAGGGGCCACGGGTGATGTCACTGGGAGCTCGAAATCCTGCAAGAATGCACTGTATTTCATTGCAAGAGTACCACCAGTAGTCAGCATTCTCCTCCTCTCCCAGGATGTGGGCGGGCCCTAAGTGTTGTGGTTAGGGTTACCCGAACCCTTAAAAAACAGCTAACACTTAACCTTGATCCCAAAATCAACGTCCGGGGATGTGGGCGGGCCCCCAGTGTTATGGTTAGGGTTACCCAAACCCTTAAAAAACACCCAACGCTTAACCTTAACTCCAAAATCAACGTCCGGGGATGTGGGCGGGCCCCCAGTGTTATGGTTAGGGTTACCCAAACCCTTAAAAAACACCCAACGCTTAACCTTAACTCCAAAATCAACGTCCGGGGATGTGGGCGGGCCCTCAGTGTTATGGTTAGGGTTACCTAAACCCTTAAAAAAAACTAACTCTTAACCCTAAACGTTTACATCCTGGGATGTGGGTGGGCCTTCAGTGATATTGTTGGGGATACCCAAACCCTTAAAAGACACCTAACACTTGCCCTACCCCTAAAATCATGTGGGTGGGGATGTGGGTGGGCCCCCAGTGTTATGATTAGCTAACCCTGAACACTAACACCTAACCTTACCCTAACCTTAACCCTAAAATTCAAGCTAACACTTAACCCTCTAAAGCCCAACCCTAACCATAGCCCCTGACCCAAGCCCTAACCCCTAACTAAACTCCCAAACCCAACATTTACTCCTTAGGGCTCATTTACACGGGTGGCTGAACCCGTAAATTCTGGTGCTAGGTCGCGTACAGCCTCCCATAGAGGTCAGTGGCTGAACGCAAGTATACACTGATGCATGCATACAGCAGCTTTTGCTTATGGATGTGCATCCCTGAATGCAGACAACCTGCATGGGGGGCTATGCATCCATACGCGTATGCATGTGTACACAAGTATTGACGTACAGCCATTGACGTCTATGGGGGGGGGGGCTGTACATAGCCCCATAAATGCCCCATTATTTACATTGCACGGGTTTGGCCGCCCCTATACATGAGCCTTTAAATGCTGTACATGCCCTGTTCTGTGCTGAAAGTATCACCGAATGCTACTAATCCCACAGCCAAGGTCAAAAGTACTGAACACCAGTGGAAATGCTTTGCAGTTTGTCTGTTTGTAGGCCCATCTCGGGGTTGCATTTCTCGGCCTAGCTGTATATCGCCACATTCAGAGACCGACTGATTTATTGGGCCTTTAGTATCCGCATAAAATCACACGAGAGCCTCATAAATATTAAGGATTGCTCCAGATGGCAAAGTCGGAAACTGCTGTAATGTCTTCGTCATTCCTCGGAGCAGAGTGCGGGGGTTGTCCTCACAAGCTTCACAAATACCCGACGATTGATGTCCTCTCCCCCTGATCTACATAGAACAACAATTATTGAATGTGTGGCGATCCCTCATGGTAATGGATGTTACCAACTGAGAGATTGTTTAAAAAGCCTGCCGGGTCTCCGGAGGACACTATCGGGCTTGTTTGACACCGTTCCCCGTGGTTTTTCATCCGTTGGGGGTCTCACACTGCAGCAGAGATTGGCAACGTTTTTGAAGCCCAATGAAGAAAATAAAAAATAAAACTTTTCCAAACAAGAGGAAATAGAAGAGCCCATATTACGATCCTGGCGGAGATGGGCAGAAGGACAAGAAATAAAGTTGATAATGGGGGCTGGGGATAACTGCCAGGACGAGAGAAGGCCCATGGAAAAGGGGTCCGCACAATGTTCAGGTGGGCTGTTACAGCTGACGATAGAAATATGATATTTTTCTTATTTTTAGATTCCTCGTCCTGTAATAAATTATTGCCCCTCTCTACTTATTGCTCCAGCATTGTCCCATGCATAGTAGAAGCACCCAGAGCGAGGTTGCACTGGTGCTGTGTGGCTTCCTAGGCTGCCCATGGCCCCCCACAGAAAACGGCGCCAAATAAAAAAAAAACAGTTGGGCACCAATTCCCCCACACACCCATGCAGACTGAAACCCAAAATTGACCCACAGGGGGAAAGGGGCAAAAATCGGCGCCGGAGCGGGGACAAGCCTTGTCTTACCACTCTCAGAGTGGTGGCTGACTTGGCTGCATGGTCACGTAAACGGGGACTTGCACACACACATACAATACCCTATGCGTGCATTTATTCACATGCAGATGGGGAGGGGGGGGGGGGGGCGGGGGTTTTTTCTTTATAATTTTTTATCACTTTTAAATTTTTTTACATTTTTATCTTATTATCTTTTACTGTTTTATCATTTTTGTTGCTTTTATTATTTTTTTTTACTTTTTTCACTTTTATTTATTTCCTATTATTTTTTACTTTTATCATTTTTTAAAAATGTTTTTGATTATTGATTAACAAGCCCCTGTGTAAAAGCCATTTGGAGGTGACAGGTTCTTTTTATTGAACCTGTCACCTCCAATACAGGAGTTTTAGCACAGCACTGTGAGACAGGAAGGCTGTAATTACAGCCTTCCTGTCTCACTGTTAACACGGAGCACACCGAAGAAACGGATGTTCTCCGCTCTGCTCCCCGCTCTTCATCCTGAACTAATCTGACGTGGTCCCAGGTCCCCCAGACGAGCGGGGGACCCCGAAAACCACAGCGAGGAAGGAGGCAGCCAGCGCGGAGAGAGGCAGCCAGCGGTGGGGGCGGACCATGGAGGGGTGGAGGGTGGCAGACCAGCAGGCTTATTACAAGTGATCTCGCCCAGCTCCTAGAACTGCATGTCCCAGGCGTCGGGCGATGCGAATTCAACACCCCTGCAGGGCAGCCATCAGGCCCCTTACACAACTTTAGGCCTGCCCCCCCTCACCGAGAGGAGGGGAGGGGGAGAGTGAGAGAGACAGACCACCCGATGCTGAGAGGATGGAGGGAAATATGAGACACCGACCGATGTGGAGAGGTCGGTCAATCGGTCTCGCTCACTCTTTCTCCCCCCCCAGTTGTTATCAAAACCCCACCAATCCCTGGGGCCTCTGTCTGCTGGGAAACACTTACCTTTCCCTTCCAGGCAGCAGATATACTCGTCTTTAGCCAAGATCTTCGGTGGTTCTGCCTGGGAAGAAAGCTCCGCCCCCTGCACACACATCTGAGGAAGGTACCAATAGCGCGGGGGGTCCGGGACCTAGAAAATTATACTATACACAATATTCTATGATACAAAAATGATAGCTTGGAGCCTGGGCCCCCTCCGGCAGCCTGGGCCCCTTACAACAGTACTGGCCATGCCCCCCTGACGGCAGCCCTGCCCCCCTGCCTAGGCTCGCGTGCCACCAGAGGGGCCTCAACGTGCCATCTGTGGCACGCATGCCATAGGTTTGCCATCAGTGTTTGTGGCCTTCCAATTTTGTAGTAGGAATCAGGGGTAGGGCCTTTTCTGTTCCACCATAACTGTCCTCTGCGCACATAGCCAGCTCAATAAAGACATGGGTGGACCAGTTTGGTGAGGAGGAACTCGGGTGGCTTGAACAGAGCGGTTAAAATGTATCTATTGAAAAAAACTTTGGCTTTTAGTTTGATGGTCGAATCCAGGAACATTCTCAATTCCGCCACATTCATGGACTATTGGCTGACATCAACACTACAGATTTACCTAAATGTCGGTGAAATGCAAATTAAGATTTTAGACCAACCTACCGAATGTTCTCCGGAAGCTCAATCCCAGTGCCCAGAGGGCCCTAAAATAAACATACAAAGCCCACAACTATGCAAAGCTATCTATCCATTTCTGTATTTATGATAGTGAAGGACACCATGCCAATTTGTGCCACACATAGGGCTCGATGGAAATTCCGTGAGCCCCCAATAACTCATTACATTCCCTGGCAGCTAGACTTGGCATAAGATGCTCGTTATACACATCTAATCCTCCTCTGATACAATCATTATGCATACAACCCATTATCTGTCATTGGCGCGTTGCCTTCGAGGACTTGCGTCACATGGCTGCGAGGCGATGCGAGGAGTCCGGGAAGGTCTCTGTAACCTTGAAGAGGCCTCGGCACCTCAGAACAATTTCCTATTGATTTCAGAGCATTAAATTAAAGGAATAGTGGAGATCTTAAATGCTTCACGCTCCGGCGGTTCTATTTTGTTCTCCTCATCCAAGCTGAAAAAGTGCGAGAAAGACGCCATGAATTATTCACCGCCTCTGGTCTCATGTTTATTTTAAGCAATGATCACAAAGCACCTGAACTGACAGGTCCTCGCTCTACTGGAGAGCCATCTGCAGTGAGGCCTCTGCTCTACGGCCAAGCCAAATCCTCCATCATACAACTATTTACGATCCTTTACCATGAGGTCAATAACCATCAGGCGGGAGGTTCAGCAGCTCCAGAGAGAGAGGGTGGTGACCACACAACACGCGGCCTTATAAGTGAGGACATATCTAGAGGTCTTATTGTAGAGTTTAACAGAATGACACATTTACTGGTTTGCTGTTATTTTTATATTATTATTATACAGGATTTATATAGTGGGAACAGTTTGAGCAGCACTTTACATTATATAGGGAGACTGCATAATTACTAGTATCGGTGCCGATGCCGGGTATTTGGGCGAGTAGGAGTACTCGCCCCAAATGCTCCGATGCCTAGCCCGATAGTTACAGTATCGGGAAGCCGGTCAGCGAGTCATTATATGACGAGGGAACATGGAGCCAGCTTCCCGGCCAATCAGGAAGCCGGGTGCCGCGTCATTACACGGCGCCCGGCTCCCTGATTGGCCAGAAAGCCGGCTCCATGCTTTCCCGTCACGTAGTGATGAGAAGCATGGGGACGGCGGCTTCCCTGTTAATCGTGAAGCCGGGTGGCGAGTCTTTACATGCCGCCCGGTTTCCCGGCTAATCAGAAAGCCAGGTTCCGAGTCATTACACGCCTGGCTTCCTTAATAGGACTACCAGTATTGGTATTCGTTATAGGCAGTGGCGTCACAAGGGGGGTGCGGCCCGCACCCGGGTGCCCCTCTGAAAATTCGGGTGGTCGGTCATGGACCGAACGCCCGACAGTATCAGGAGAGAGGAGGGGACCCGGCGGCATACCTTATCCCGCCAGGTGACTGTCCCCTCCTCTCTCTGCCAGCGTCCATCACCAAGATGGCCGCCGGCAGGTATCAGAATCCTCCCGCGGGTGCGCGATGACGTCTCGGCGGGGTGACCCTCGGTTACCGCTCCGGGTGTCACCCAGCCTCGGGACGCCACTGGTTATAGGCGAGTACCGAGAAAAAAATATCGGCACTCGTACTCCATACCAAAATACCTAATAATTATGATACAAGACATGATGGTTGGGAGAAGCCTGCTCTCAAGTCCTTAAAATCTAAAAGGGAAGGACAAGTAATACAAAAAGGTAATAACTGTGGGGGGTTGAGCTGATAGAAAAATTGAATGTTCAGTTGTTGGGTAGAGGAAGTATAGACTTCCCTGAGGAGATGAGTTTTCAGGAATCTCCTGAAGGTAAACAGAGTAGGAGATAGCCAGACAGCTTGGGGTAGGAAGTTCCAGAAGATGGGAGAGGCTCTGGAGAAGTCCTGGAGGTGAGGAGGTGATGTGGGAGCTAGAGAGCAGGAAGTCTTTGGAGGATCAGAAAGGATGGATTGGCATTGGCATGGAATAGAGGGATTGGCAGAGGATGGAAGCCAGTGCAAACATTGGCAGAGAGGGGCAGGGGGTGGAAGCCAGTGGAGGCATTGACAGAGAGGGATGAGGAAGGGAAGCCAGTGGAGGGATTGACAGAGAGGGACGTGGAAGGGAAGCCAGTGGAGGGAATGACAGAGAGGGACGTGGAAGGGAAGCCAGTGGAGGGATTGACAGAGAGGGACGAGGAAGGGAAGTCAGTGGAGGGATTGACAGCGAAGGGCAGAGGATGCTGGAGGGGTTGGTAAGGTGGATTTGTCTGGTAGCAGCATTCACGATAGACCCGGACCATGCTTTGACTCCTGACTACATCTACATGTACTCCCAATTCTACTTTTCACTCTCTGCCTCCATTACCCCCAGCTGGCCTCTGCTATTTTCCCAACTATACTTTTGTTTTTTTCCTTTGGCACCCTCTACACATGGCTAGGTTTCACCCATTCTAGCCTACTGCGTAATATACCCTAAGTGCCCAGATACCCCTACAGGTATGAGGCGCTTCCTCAAAGCTGGCTGCTAAAGATATAGAACCATCAGGTGTTGGTTCCAGGACCTGGGCCGGCACCTGTAACCTACACCTCGCTGTAGTATAAACGATATGGTCTAAATTTTGTGGAAACCGGACCGTCACACCTATATTTGTCCAAAACTATGTGGTCATGTCTCCATATTATTGAGTACTGGTGTTTCCAGTGAACGGTACTGATAATGCTACAACATACAAACACATTTTAGACAACTGTACGCTTCCAGCCTTGTGGTAACAGTTTTGGGAAGGCCCTTTCGGGGGTTTTTCATGATTATTCTTCCATAAAGACATGGTCTGGTATGGAGAACTTCGAGTGGCCTGCACAAGGTCCTGACCACAACCCTACTGAACACCTTTGGGATGGAACTGTGAGCCAGGTCTTCTCACCCAACATGAGTACCTGACCTTACAAATGTTCTTTTGGCTGAAGGGCACAAATTGCCCCAAACACCCTCCAAGTCTTATAGAAAACCTTCCCCGGAGAGTGGAGCCATTATCAACTGCAGCAAGGGGCAACTCCATATTAAAGCCCATGGATTTGGAATGAGATGTCCAATAAGTTCATATAGGTGTGATGGTCAGGTGACCACAAATATTGGGCCATAGCATGTATTAATAATAAGGAATTGCCCCCACAGTCAAAAATGGCAAGAAATTAGCACTGGAAAAACTATGAACAAAAATACCAGCAATTAGAAGCTCTGGTCTGTTCCTGGACTAACGGAGCTGCAAAATCATGTTTGGAAGTCCAACACTAATGACTGGAGGAAAAGTTTTGCCATTCGATTTAGATTCCTAAACTGTCACCAGAGTGAGAGGGCCACACATGGCCACGCACGGTCCAGAAATAGCTCCAGTTTGACGTACATGGCACACAGGAGGGGAGAGGGACGTGATGTACGGGTGCACAGGGACTTGGGGGTCACATTTTTTCCTCCTGTGATATGAATCTCCCGTAGCTCTGCTTCTCTGCTAAACAACTCGACTATCCCAAGGTCGCACGAGCTACAAATCCCTTCCACAAGGTAGAAACACTTGTGGATGTAAACGGAGGAATCGATATTGCCATGGAAACTGCTGAAAGAAACAGATTGCAAATAAGTTTCAGCGCTGGGTGGTGCCATGGGTAGCGAGTTTGAGACAAATCTGCAGGGAGATGGTATAGGAGATCATAAAAAGTATTACAGTCTCTGCTTATCTCACTTAAAAAACAAAGAGAAGCCGGGAAAAAAATCCCCCTAAGGTTATCTGTGTACATGCTAAGGGTAGGTTATTGCAGATTCTAACCTGCTTCCAGGTAGCACTGGGGTCCGTGGTTCAAATCCCAGCCAAGGCACCATCTGCACGTGGTTTGCATGTGCTCAAAGTGCTTGTGTGGATTCCCCTGGGTACTCCAATTTCCTGGCCCTAGTATGTGAATGTGAGCTAGGGAACATACGCCAGCATTTATACCACCACACCAGGAACATACCCCAACATTTATATCTCACCATAGCCGGGACATACCCCAGCATTTATACCCCCTCCATGTCAAGAGCATACCCCAGCATTCATACCCCCTCCATGCCAGGAACATACCCCAGCATTTATATCCACACAGGTAGCACAGACACTTTCATTCAATTACCATGGAATGTGTAGATATTGATTCTCCAAGAACAGGATGGGAGGCGTGAACGTTGTGGAACCTCCATGTTCTAGCTACGTAATCCCATCCTTGGTGTCAGGTTGCCTGTATAGATGATAACTCTTTGATTCACGCGGCTGAAGGTGTAAATTGCTTTCACATCTCCAGGGTAGAAATGTTCTGTGTGTGGAAGACAGATGATGTTGAAGGCCCTCACCTCTGTTCAGGGATGGTTGTTCCAGTTTGGCGTGGATGACCTCTTTCACACCTCTTGTGAACCAGTTGTCCTCTCTCTCCTCAAAAGAATGTCCCTTTTCCATTAAGGTAAAGGAAGACTGCTGAGACCTGACGTATAGAATTTTCCTCCCCTCTGTTCAGGGATGGCTGTTCCAGGTTGGCGTTGATGACCTCTTTCACAACTTGTTGTCCTCTCTGTCCTTACTGTCCTCACAAGAATGTCCCTTTTCCTTTAGGTGAAGGAGGACCCCCGAGACCCGACCTATAGAATTTTCCATCCTATGTTGGTGCCATCCATTTTCTGGAAGGTTGTTTGGTCTCTCCAATGTTCAGGTCTTTGGATTCCTCACTGCAGATACCAAGTTCCTTCGGTTGTGTTTGGGTGTTGGATCTTTAGGATGTACAAGCTTCTGGCTCAGTGTATTGGTGGGCTTGAAGGACAAACAGATGCCATCCAGTACTAGTGCAGGAAAAGAGGGGGGGCATACATGGGAATGTCCAGTTACATGGATGGGGGTCCAGGTCTTTACACACTAGATGGTTCTGTACTAACGGAAACATCAGCATTTACAAAAACCTCCTCGTGCCATAGATGACGTTTGTGCGCCCGGCTAAGCTGACTTATGTAATCGCTGCAACAAAGTGTATAGACAAAGCCGCGGGAATGCTTCTACCGGCTTCATCCGCCAAATTCAACAATTCTTTTTTTTTCCAAGCCCCCAGACTCGGCACGACCCCTTTTATGTTGGATAAACGGCGATCTCCTTTAATCAAACCATTAATTGTGCGCAGAGTCAGCACAATAAAGAAGTCACGCAACGCGGCCCAGCGTGGGAAAAGCTCCGGACTAACCTCCGAATCATACGGCGGCTGCTAATGCGGAACGGAAAGCACGCGGGGGTCATCCTGCCCGGCCGCAGCTTCACGTTAAGCAAGAGAAACACAAACGTCCGCAAATAAAAAATAGAATCGATACACAACTGTGATTTTGTGTCATTAAAAATGACGTTTTCCATGGCAGTCTGTTGCCGGCTCGGACCGTCTGTGATCGCCAGAAATTCACTCTTCTTTCACCTGCAGACATGGAAGCAGTGCGCTGTGTGTACATAGCCCTCATCCCTCTGCTCCTATCATTAGCTCATTGCTGGATCTCAAGATACAGACATGCCCTGCTTAGTTCCTACACTGTAAGTTTTATCTTTCACGATTAGAGGGTGTGGCGTGCTACACATGGAATAAAAAGGTCAAGAGCAAGAAACACATGGAGTACAGGGGTCATGAGTAGGTAATGCATGGAGTACAGGGGTCATTAATAGGGACAGTAGCAAGTAACGCAGGGTTCAGAGGTTAGTAGGGCATTAGGGCAGCCTATTGAAAAGAATAGGCTGCCAATGCACCAAAATCCTCCAAAAATCAGATGAGGTCCGGCGGACCCTAAACCACATGAGGAGGACGGGCAGCCGTACTGAACACAGTGCCACCCTTATTTCTCCAAAACTCACAAAGCCATCAGATTTAAAGGAGAACTATGGGGTCAGGGCTCTTCCCCATAGTTCTCCTTAGGGTAACGAAGGACACAAACTAGCGTCCTCCCATCACCCTAACCTCAGTATATAGGGAGCTACAGCTCGCGGTATACTGAGACGCCGCAGCTGAGTATCCATGGGGCCAGGTTGAGAGCTGACACGTTTCACATAACCCCCCACGCCAGATCACAGCTCAGTTCTGGACACAAACAGGCGATAATAAATCCCATTATACTTCATTAGCAGAACATCGTAAACATTCGAGCAGCATCATGAATCCTGTTTAGCCAGAATGTGCACAGCTGTCAACAAGCACCACCGCAAAATGGCTTATTTGATGCCATAAAACCATCAGCAAGATGTCTCCTAATCCAAGCCTGCTAATAGCCATCGTAAAATGACCATATCATAAAAACTAGGGATACAGCTATATCGATATTTCGGTATCGAGTACGAGTACCGATATCTTTTTTCCGGTACTCGTCGCTACCGGAAGTCCCATTGAGGAAACCATTTGGAGTGTAATGACTCGCCACCCGGCTTCCTGATTAGCAAGGAAGCCGTCCCCATGCTTCTTGTCACTAGGTGACGAGTTAGCATGGAGCCGGTTTTCTGGCCAATCAGGAACCCGGGCGCCGTGTAATGATGCGGCGCCCGGCTTCCTGATTGGTCAGGAAGCCGGCTCCATGCTCCCTCGTCATGAGGTGACGAGGGAGCATGAAGCCAGCATCCTGGCCAATCAGAAAGCTGGACACCACATCATTACACGGCGCCCGGCTTCCTGATTGGCCAGCTTTCGGACCAATCAGGAAGCCGTGTAGCGCGTCATTACATGCTGCCCGGCTTCCTGATTGGCCGGGAAGCTGGCTCCATGGATAGCGCGTCATTACACGCTGCCCGGCTTCCTGATTGGCCTGGAAGCTGGCTCCATGCTCTCTCGTCACAAGTGACGAGGGAACATGGAGGCGGCTTCCCATCCAAGCAGGAAGCCGGGCAGCGTGTAATGACGCGCTGCCCGGCTTCCTGATACAGGAAGTATCGGGCTAGGCATCGGAGCATTGGGGCGAGTACAACTACTCGCCCAAATACTTGGTATCGGCACCAATACCGATACTAGTATTGGTGCATCCCTAATAAAAAAACCCTTGCAGATCTCTCCGCAGGCTGGTCGTAAACTGCCCATCGTAAAGTCATTTAGAGCCTTGGTTCTCAACTAGTGGGTCCTGACCCAAAAGTGGGTCGCGACCCCATGATCAGTGGGTCGCCGCATGCCTTCCACTTTTCTATGCGAGGGGCTCCTCAGCCTCCCCCTAGCGCAGGGTGGGCTGGGGGTATGGCCGCGAAGGAGCTCCCTACACAAAAACCCTCGCAGATCTCTCCGCAGGCTGGTCGTAAACTTCCCATCGTAAAGTCATTTAGAGCCTTGGTTCTCAACTAGTGGGTCCTGACCCAAAAGTGGGTCGCGACCCCATGATCAGTGGGTCGCCGCATGCCTTCCACTTTTCTATGCGAGGGGCTCCTCAGCCTCCCCCTAGCGCAGGGTGGGCTGGGGGTATGGCCGCAAAGGAGCTCCCTACATACATGCATTGCTTATAGCTCCCTCGCATATCCTATAGAGGTGCCTGGACCGGAGTGATGTCACATTCTGGCTCCCGGTATCTCTACTGGTGCACATGTGAGCTGCACAAGCAATGCACATATGGATGGAGCTCCATCACAGCACAGCAGCCCATTGCAGTGCAACTTGGGTCGCGACTTCATGACCGAGGGCAAATGTGGGTCCTGAGGTTACACAGGTTGAGAACCACTGATTTAGAGGAACAGACATTTGGGTCTGGCTCTACATGACATGAAACTGCCTTTTTCATACAACCCAGCTGTCAGAATCTATTCCTATTCCATAAATCCTGATATGATAGAATTACAGTCATAACAAGTGTCTACACAAATGTATCAATCACTTGGATACCCAACACGCCTAGGCCATAAAGAGCTGATTGGACACATTGAATAAAAGATAAAACCATCCGATGTGCATCACTTTCAGTCTTTATCAGATTGTGATGACGTTCTGCGCAGTAATATGGTGGTTGTTGAACTGTAAATCACGACCGCCTGGAAATACTGATACCGTTTGGGAAAGTGGCACTGAGGGAGTGCCTGCTGTACTATCGCGAAACGCTTCAACACCCCACGGCGCACTCCTCACACCCTTTCATTGGTTATGTCATTTTTGCAAACGACCTTCACAGGGACCAACTGGCTGCAGCTTAGATCTCTGCGCGTGCCAAGATGTAGGTCAAGCCAAAAACTCTTTTTCTAGTTTCGGACATTGTGGGGAAAGACTGGAACTACTGTCACATTTTTTTCCAAGGCTTCGTAAAATCTAGGATACAGATAGAGAAAAAAATATCAGAGGTTCTAGTTAGTCTATTAAAGCATTTTTATTTCTGCCTCTGTAGCTGTTGGCGGGTTCCCCTCACTTCCTGTCTGATTGAATGTTGTCAGCAGGACAGGAAGTGAGTGTAATTCTCTCTAATGGAGCCCCAGATATGACCAGACAGCGGGTGTAATCATCCCACTTCCTGTCTGATAAAATGTTGTCAGCAGGACAGGAAGTGAGTGTAAATCTCTGAAAGGATCCCAGGATAGCAGTTAACACCAGACAGGGGTTATAATCCTTCCCCTACTCCATCCAAAACTAGAAAACAGGCTTTTGGCGTGACATAGGTGCGCTGATACGATGCCGCATGCGCCATTTTTGGACAACGCATGCACCTTAAAGGAGAACTATGAGGTGAGTGCTTTCCACTCACCTCATAGTTCTAGCCGACCTGTGACAATGAGACTGTGACAGGTCGGCTCAGTAGATCGGGAGGTTACATAGTTACATAGTATTTGAGGTTGAATAAAGACACATACCGGCGTTCGCTCACCTCTCGATCCTGTCACGGCTCTCTGCCATGACAGGGGAGGGGCTGGATTCCCCCCTCCCCGCTCCGATCCGCCAGCGCTGACTGGCGGAACGGACGGGGGAGGGGGCGGGGACAGCTTCTAGATAGGCAGAGCCAGCTGTCACTCACTCAGCTCGGCAGATCCCGGCACAATTGTCGGGATCTGCTTCAGCTGCGGCGTCTCAGTATCATAGTTCTAGCCGACCTGTGACAATGAGACTGTGACAGGTCGGCTCAGTAGATCGGGAGGTTACATAGTTACATAGTATTTGAGGTTGAATAAAGACACATACCGGCGTTCGCTCACCTCTCGATCCTGTCACGGCTCTCTGCCATGACAGGGGAGGGGCTGGATTCCCCCCTCCCCGCTCCGATCCGCCAGCGCTGACTGGCGGAACGGACGGGGGAGGGGGCGGGTACAGCTTCTAGATAGGCAGAGCCAGCTGTCACTCACTCAGCTCGGCAGATCCCGGCACAATTGTCGGGATCTGCTTCAGCTGCGGCGTCTCAGTATACTGCCACGCTCTGTGCAGCAGCGCACATCAGATGGCATGAGCTGAGATCCCATTAATAGAATGGCACCGCATCACGCCAATACACTTAGCACACGCTTAAGTAACATACGTGGTGACACGTGCGTTGCCACAATAGTATGTACAGGTCCTCACAATGTTTCTGCATTGCAGCTTGTTGCCTTAGTATGTTGGGGTGCTGTTCAAAATGAATGGCAATGCAATGTGTCAACGCAGGTAACGTGCATTGCCACGCGTGTTCCTTCATAGATAATATAAATGGGCCCTCAGAGACACAGAGAGCTGCTGCCTGTAACAGAGGGAAGCTGTCATTTCATATTTTCTGTGATATGTAAAAGAAGAGGAATGCCAGGAGCCAGGCAAAGCGCAGCCTCGGAAATGTGAATGTTTCCAGCGGAGTTCACCGGCACAAGACTGCGGCATTAACAATTAAAATACGTGTAATTGTCTCATGTAAACAGATTTCTGCGTGTAATACCCGAAATACACCTTTCATCTCCCCGGCTTATTACCGCCACATGAAAGGGGTCCCGGCAATCAATGTGGAGACGGCGATTGTTTTATGGCTGATGAGCGTGGACAGCTCGGTGCGCCCCTCTGAAGTCATCGCTCCCGGCAGATCCATTGTAATTACACATTATAGTGTGAAATCCAAGCAAATGAGAGACGTGAAAACCAGAGACGCAGCTACCGCGGCCTGCTATGTGTACAAGAGACCCGGGAACTCAGCACAGG
This sequence comes from Nanorana parkeri, assembly GCF_000935625.1. NCBI lineage: Eukaryota > Metazoa > Chordata > Amphibia > Anura > Dicroglossidae > Nanorana > Nanorana parkeri. Next base: position 159,716 of record NW_017307985.1, read on the forward strand.
GATGGTGGGAGCTCCTCATACTGGGCACAGCGGGGGTACAGACCCGGGAACTCTGCACAGGAATGGGGGAACCCCTCATAATGGGCCCAGCGGGGGTACAGACCCGGGAACTCTGCACAGGAATGGGGGAACCCCTCATAATGGGCCCAGCGGGGGTACAGACCCGGGAACTCTGCACAGGAATGGGGGAACCCCTCATAATGGGCCCAGCGGGGGTACAGACCCGGGAACTCTGCACAGGAATGGGGGAACCCCTCATAATGGGCCCAGCGGGGGTACAGACCCGGGAACTCTGCACAGGAATGGGGGAACCCCTCATAATGGGCCCAGCGGGGGTACAGACCCGGGAACTCTGCACAGGAATGGGGGAACCCCTCATAATGGGCCCAGCGGGGGTACAGACCCGGGAACTCTGCACAGGAATGGGGGAACCCCTCATAATGGGCCCAGCGGGGGTACAGACCCGGGAACTCTGCACAGGAATGGGGGAACCCCTCATAATGGGCCCAGCGGGGGTACAGACCCGGGAACTCTGCACAGGAATGGGGGAACCCCTCATAATGGGCACAGCAGGTGTACAGACCCGGGAACTCTGCACAGGAATGGGGGAACCCCTCATAATGGGCACAGCGGGGGTACAGACCCGGGAACTCAGCACAGGGATTGTGGGAACCCCTCATAATGGGCACAGTGGGTGTACAGACCCGGGAACTCTGCACAGGGATGGTGGGAACCCCTCATAATGGGCACAGCAGATGTACAGACCCGGGAACTCCGCACAGGGATGGTGGGGGCTCCTCATAATGGGCACAGCGGGTGTACAGACCCGGGAACTCCAGAGCCTCCTTTGAAGGTTGTGGCCTATGCTGATGACGTTTCTGTCTTTATCTCCGGGACTGGGGAGGGGCAGGAGGTGGTCTCAGTGATAGAACAGTATTCAGAGGCATCGGGTTCACAGGTCAACCAGGACAAGTCTGAAGCTTTCTGGATGTGCGTGGAAGGTGAGAGCTTTGTTCTCCCGGATGATTTCCCGGAGCCCCAACAAAAAATTAGAGTTCTAGGCATTGAAATACAGACCCAGGAATTACTGTCTTTTAATACACATTTCTATTGTATATCCATAACATTACACATCCATTACAGTTGTACATTAGGAGTCAGTAAGTAAAACATAAAGGGGTTAAACATCCATCCAAACTGGAACCATTCCAGTAACCGGAGATCCTCACATTAACCCATCAGTGACTGGTTCTCTTTAAACTGAGGCCGCTTCTGCTTGCTCGGTGGCTCTATAACACAATAAAGTATAACGTTTCCCTCCGCGACTGAACAAAAGACTCTGATAGGAAATCGCTTCCTGTGCGGAATCTCAGGGGGATCATCGTGACATCCTGGCAGCACCCCGGCCGTGTCCGGTAACGGGATCCTCGCGCTCTCACGCCCGGTGGCCGGGGAGGTGTCAGGCCCCGGAGACGGTTTGTTTTCCGTGGCATTGAAATGAAATGTGATAGAAGTAGGTCAGTTGTCGTCAGATCGGGGACGGCAGAGCGTTTGCGTCAGCAGCGGATTCAGTGACCGGCATTGTACGAGCCGAGCGCAGCACCTGGGGGACAGTTGACGTGACGGGAATAGAAAACACCTGGAGACAGCGAGATGGAACTCCGTCGTCGTACCGGGAGTCTGACAATGGCCGCTCCGCATGCATGGAACGTCATCTCAGGCTTCGTCCTTAAAGGGGGACGCCGGTCCTTGTTCGGTTTTTCTCTCCAATCTGTGTTCTCACTAGGGATGCACCGATACCACTTTTTTACGACCGAGTACGAGTACCGATACTTTTGCTCAAGTACTCGCAGGACAGGTCACATTTTTTCTAAAGCAATACAAACTAATGATTTAGGATCAGTTTCTTAATATTATGATTCATGAGATGACGAGGGAGCATGACGCCGCCTTTCCGGCCAATCAGAATGCCGGGCACTGCGTCATTACACGGCACCCGGCTTCCGGATTTGCTAGCTTCCTGACCAATCGGGAAGCCAGGCAGAGCGTCATTACATGCTACCCGGCTTCCTGATTGGCCGGGAAATCGGCTCCATGCTCTCTCATCACAAGTGACGAGAGAGCATGGAGCCGTTTTCCAGCCAATCAGGAAACCGGGCAGCATGCAATGATGCACAGCCCGGCTTCCTGATACAGGAAGTACTCGTGCTAGGTATCGGAGCACTTGTGCGAGTACGAGTACTCACCCAAATACTCGGTATCGGTGCATCCCTAGTTCTCACTATAGATTATTTTTGCAGACTGTGGAGCTGAAGAAGTAGCGGGGGGTTCTAGACTCGGATCATACCCAAAATTGGAAGAAGGCGACACATTGAGTTGAGAACATTTGCAACTCACCACTTTTGAGTTGAAGGGGCTGACAATTACCAAACATTCACTGCAGGTGAATCTTCCTGGTGCACGTAATTTTTTTAAATGGCAGTGACTAAACACCAGTGAATGGTGTCCGAAAGTGAATCTAAATTCAAACACTTAAAGCTTACGTCTGGGATCCCCCCAACAGGCACACATTATACTTTAACCCTCACCCCCCCTAATTGTTGGGTCAATAATGGGAGAAAGTGACCTAACTGCGCCTTCTAATTAGCAGAATCTATAGCCGTGTGATGTTCCGGCTCCTGAGTCTTCTCTCTTTTGGACTGTAGAGTTGGAGGGTCATTCCTCGGGTGCCCACGTCACTTTCTGGGTGGGTGGGCACATCCACGGCTCGTCCAAAGACCCGAATCCTCTCTAGGAGACTGAAGCAGCTTGATGACATCACAATGAGGGGCGGCAACAAGACCAGTCAGCCGCAGGCCCGGACTATAGTGTTGGATCACACCAATAAGAGGTGCTGCAGTCGGCATGGGTAAAGCGACAATGCATTGGCAAGGTGACAGTGTCTCTTTCATTACTATCACAAGGGGGATGACAAGCTCCTTATATGATGGTAGTGACAGGTACTCTTTATGGAGACCTAAGGGGTCTATCAGATACCCGATACCTCCTCTGCCTCTAACCAGTGCCGATCAGGCACAGAGAGACCCGATCAGCTCTTTAACCAGTGATGCTGCTGGTAGGTGAACCTGGAAGTGCTCAGAGCCGAGCGTTTTTGGGTTCACTCAGCCTGGACTTGAATATGGAGATTTAGTGATCTCGACTCACAAAAGGAGCAAAGCGAGCCCGGGGGGCCATGATGAGGATCGGGAGAACGCTGCCCAGCGTCCTAATGGGTGTGTTAGTTTGTCCATAGCAGGATTGACAGCCAATGCAGAGTTACTCTCCAGGACAAAGCGATCCCCTCATGAACTGGGAGACAGTGGAGCTGCTCAGCCAATCAGCACCATGGGATGGACATGGTGGGCGCAGACACAAATTTGTCAGGGTGTCAAGCCACGGCCTGCATATCAGACTCCTTGACGAGTAAAGGAAAAAATTTCCATGTATTTAGTGATTTTATAAGTGTATCATTTACAATAAAAGTGTTTCCATGAGATCGATGTTCATCTTTGAATAATTAATTACCAAATAAATATTCCAGAGTAAAGGCCGGTCGTTTTAACACACAGCCCCCTCACCCCCCCTACCCGCTCCGCTCTATACAGGGAAATGATTTTCAGTAATGCTCATAAATATAATATGAAGGAAATTATAATGGCCAGAATGGAAAAACAAAGTGATAATGTCAGTGTTCCCTCACTTTTTGGTGGTCAATGGGAGGAAGAATGCCCCTTACATTGGGAATTAGCGGGAGGAAGAAGGCCCCTTACATTGGGAATTAGCGGGAGGAAGAAGGCCCCATGTATTGGTGGTCAGCGGGAGGAAGAAGGCCCCTTACATTGGGAATTAGCGGGAGGAAGAAGGCCCCTTACATTGGGAATTAGCGGGAGGAAGAAGGCCCCTTACATTGGGAATTAGCGGGAGGAAGAAGGCCCCTTACATTGGGAATTAGCGGGAGGAAGAAGGCCCCTTACATTGGGAATTAGCGGGAGGAAGAAGGCCCCTTACATTGGGAATTAGCGGGAGGAAGAAGGCCCCTTACATTGGGAATTAGCGGGAGGAAGAAGGCCCCTTACATTGGGAATTAGCGGGAGGAAGAAGGCCCCTTACATTGGGAATTAGCGGGAGGAAGAAGGCCCCTTACATTGGGAATTAGCGGGAGGAAGAAGGCCCCTTACATTGGGAATTAGCGGGAGGAAGAAGGCCCCATGTATTGGTGGTCAGTGGAAGGAAGAATGCCCCTTACATTGGTGGTAAGTTGGGGGAAGAATGCCCTCTACACTGGTGGTCAGGGGGGAAGAATGCCCTCTACACTGGTGGTCAGGGGGGAAGAATGCCCTCTACACTGGTGGTCAGGGGAGAAGAATGTCCTCTACATTGGTGGCCATTTGGAGGAAGAATGCCCCATGCTTTGGTGGTCAGTGGGGGGAATAATGCTGCTTCCATTGGTGGTCTGTGGGGGGGGGCATCATTTTTCTTATGCCACCCCACTGCACATGTATGGAGCAAACAGGGCACATAGAAAAATACTTGTTTTCTATGTGCCTTGTTCACATGATACATGTGCGGTGGTATGGACCAAAATACGGTTCAAGGGACATGGTTTGAACAAGTCCTAAGAAGAAAAAATAGGGGGTTAGTAGGATGGTCAGGGTTAAAGTATATCTAAACCCAATCACTAAAGTTGTTCATAAGCTCTTACACGTTATAGCAGACTTTAACTGAAAATGCAAGGTTTGCTTATTTTGTAGATCAACCTTTCTCAACCTTTAGAACACGGGGGGACCTTTGAAACAACTTTCAAGTCTCAGGGAAGTCCTGCTCATAATTGTTACATCTACCCCTCACAGTATATTACCATGACCAATATGTTGAAGATATAAGAATTAATAAAAGAATAAGAGACGTGGAATACTTCTGGTTTTCTGACACCCATGGCTACTCTATATGAACACATTTTTTAGTGGTGATAATACTGAAATGTGTATAATAATAATAATAATAATAATAATAAGAAGAAATACAGTGAAAAATCTAGTGTTCCTTTGCATTGGTGGACAGTAGATTAGGACCTTTTACAATGGAGGTCAGACAAGTGCCCCCTTACATTGGCGTCTAGTAGAGAAGGGCCCTGGATTGCTGATCATTGGAAGAAGGACCCCTCACAGAGATTGATAATGGTAGAAGGGCATTGTTATATTGGTGGTCAGTGGATAAAATATCTCTTTACACTGATGGTCAGTGGGAAGAATGTTCCCTACATTGGTGGTCAGTGGAATTAATGCCTGTTATATTGGTGGTCAGTGGGAATAATGCTTCTTTTATTAGTGATCAGTAGGAAGAATGTACCTTAGATTGGTGGTCAGTGGGATACATGTTCCGTACATTGGTGGCCAATGAGTAGAATACCCCTTACATTGGTGGCCATTTGGAGGAAGAATACCCCTTACATTGGTGGTCAGTGAGAGCAAATATACACCCCTTATCATGGGACTCCCCCTGATAAAGTCTTCATCTTCTTTTCTCTCCAGAAGGACAGCACCATCTTTGTTCGGACATCATCCAGGGTCACCATCTTTATCATTCGGTGAACACGTCCAGAGAAAGCCGGCAGCACAATGTAACGTCCAAAGCTTGCTGAGCTTTATTATTCCAGGACAAACTTCAAGAAGCTCCCCCTGGGACCTCCTCCGCCGACTCATTTCACCCACCACAGAGATCACTTCTAGGCCTAATGGAGGGTGAAACGTGTCAGGAAAGGTCGCGGGCCGGGGCGTCTTTTATGCTTGTCCTGGAATAATAAAGTTTTACAGGCGTTGGGTGTTAAGTTGTCTTGGCGGTTGTTTTTTTTTTTTTTCTTGATGCATTTAGCACCAGGACATCACCGATTGGTGACATCAGACTCTGGGGACAATTTATAAACTTCAGCATAATAATTCCTTGCCCATTCTCCGGAATCACAGCCAGCTCTCTACATGGCAGATATCGAATGCGGAGACGGAGAAAAGTACGCAGAGCCAACAAAGAACAGCGACATCGGTAAACCTGCCAGAGGGATCTAAAGAGAACCACAAAGTCGGCTGAAAGAGAATTCTTCTTCCCCTCCCCCGTCCTAGAAATAATGGATCACGCAAGAAATAAGGAGACAGAACGGGATATAAAATCTTTTCAGGCTGGCGCAATTTACATAGAAGATTCCTCCGGGTTATTCTCATCATTGTCAAAATACGGAGACGATGCGAAACCAGAGCACCGGGAACTGGCAGAAAATGGAAAAGATATCAATTCCGTCTGAATGATCACATGACATCATCATACCATCAGATTCTGCTACATTGGTCCTGAATGATCACATGACATCATCATACTACCAGATTCTGCTACATTGGTCCTGAATGATCACATGACTAAATCATACTACCAGATTCTGCTACATTGGTCCTGAATGATCACATGACATCATCATACTACCAGATCTGCTGCTTTGGTCCTGAACGATCACATGACATCATCATACTACTAGATTCTGCTACATTGGTCCTGAATGATCACATGACATCATCATACTACCAGATTCTGCTACATTGGTCCTGAATGATCACATGACATCTTCATACTGTCAGATTCTGCTACATTGGTCCTGAACGATCACATGACATCATCATACTGTCTGATTCTGCTACATTGGTCCTGAATGATCACATGACATCATCATACTACTAGATTCTGCTACATTGGTCCTGAACGATCACATGACATCATCATACTACTAGATTCTGCTACATTGGTCCTGAATGATCACATGACATCATCATACTACTAGATTCTGCTACATTGGTCCTGAATGATCACATGACATCATCATACTACCAGATTCTGCTACATTGGTCCTGAATGATCACATGACATCATCATACTGCCAGATTCTGCTACATTGGTCCTAAATGATCACATGACATCATCATACTACCAGATTCTGCTACATTGGTCCTGAATGATCACATGACATCATCATACTACCAGATCTGCTGCTTTGGTCCTGAATGATCACATGACATCATCAAACTACCCGATCTGCTACATTGGTCCTGAATGATCACATGACATCAAAATACTACCAGATTCTTCTACATTGGTCCTGAATGATCACATGACATCATCATACTACTAGATTCTGCTACATTGGTCCTGAATGATCACATGACATCATCATACTGCCAGATTCTGCTGCTTTGGTCTTGAATGATCACATGACATCATCATACTGCCAGATTCTGTTGCTTTGGTCTTGAATGATCATGTGACATCATCATACTGCCAGATTCTGCTGCTTTGGTCTTGAATGATCATGTGACATCATCATACTACCAGATTCTGCTACATTGGTCCTGAATGATCACATGACATCATCATACTACTAGATTCTGCTACATTGGTCCTGAATGATCACATGACATCATCTTACTGCCAGATTCTGCTACATTGGTCCTGAATGATCACATGACATCAAAATACTACTAGATTCTTCTACATTGGTCCTGAATGTTCCCCTGACATCATCATACTACCAGATTCTGCTACATTGGTCCTGAATGATCACATGACATCAAAATACTACCAGATCCGCTGCTTTGGTCCTGAATGGTCATGTGACATCATCATACTACTAGATTCTGCTACATTGGTCCTGAATGGTCACATGACATCATCATACTACTAGATTCTGCTACATTGGTCCTGAATGATCACATGACATCATCATACTACCAGATTCTGCTACATTGGTCCTGAATGATCACATGACATCATCATACTACCAGATTCTACTACATTGTACTACATCATACTACCAGATTCTGCTATACTGACCCCGAATGATCACATGACATCATCATACTGCTTGTTTTTACTACATTGGCCCTGACTGATCACATGATATCGTCATACTGCCAGCTCTACCTACATTCGCCCTGGCTAATCACATGACTATCACTGTCAGCTTTCGATACATTGGCCCTGAACTATCACATGGTATCATACTGCCAGATTTTAAGACATTGGCCCTGGCAGATCACATGACATCATCATCTTGATAGCTGTCACTACATTGGCCTTGGCAGATCACATGACATCATCACACTTCCAGTATATTGGCTCTGAATGACCACAGCCAGCCATAGAGAACACAGGTGGCATTACCTGTCCGAGTCCTCTTTCACCACAAAGTACGGCGCTGAGTGGCGATTCGACTTGAGCTGGTCGGAGCACTTTTCCCCGGCGTCCAGTTCCTGCTCCAGAGAAGAGCTGGTGCTGCCCTCTCGGCTGACATTACTGCCCCTCCCCGGGCTGTTCTCGGTAGAGGCCCGGGGCGACTCCGTGTTCTGTTTCAGGGTCTGCAGCTTGGCCAGCGGGATAATATCACAGTTTTGTGGCCGGTGCCACACAGTCCTCTGAGTACTGGCATTGTAGTAGTAGAAGCGCGAGGTATTCGGGTCAAACAGTTCCCACCACTGGTTCTCGTTGGTGCGCTTAATCCGCACTCCGGACGGCGGGTCCCACACGCACTCCCCAGTGATGAGATTGGCGTACATACACTCCCGTGTACGAGGCTCGATGATTTCCACCCATTCCAGCCTGCAAAACAAAGAACGTTACGTCGTATGGTGGGGAGAACAAGTACAAAATAAAAAGCAAATAGTTCTAGATATAAAAAAAAAAACACTTTAAATGGCAGAAATGTGCCACTCCCACTCATGTGCATCCGTGCCCCAGAGGCAGGTGCAGGGTTACTGAGGAATGTGGTAATAAAACGTTTGCAGAGCTGTTTGCTGTGCAAATGTGTGTGGTGTAGATTCGCACCACAATATGGCCACTAGATGGAGCCAAGGAGCACAGGACATTATTATGCTCTTTGGCTCCATCTAGTGCCCATAATGTGGTGCAAAGTTACAAACCAGACGATCGCACAAACAGCTCTGCGAACATTTTATAAATTACGCTCCATGTGGCATTGGCTACAGAACTTCATTGCCCAGCATGCAAAGCGCTTCAGCGAAGGCGAGCATGTGTGACAGGAGTGGGAGGCGGCATGCAGGAGAGGAAGCTGTTCTCCAACCCCGCTGTGCACATAAAGGGACGTGCCAGCAAGCGAGGGCTGGGAGTTGCAGGTACAGGATCATTGTACATAAATAGACCTGAGCTCATCCCTATCACCCCCCCCATGCAGATATACACATCACTTTCTGTGGGGGCTACACTGACCTCCAAATCTAAGGATTGGAGGTCATTGGAGGTCAGTGTAGTGCCCCCTTACATTGGAGATCAGTGTAGTGCCCCCCTTACATTGGAGATAAGTGTAGTGCCCCCTTACATTGGTGGTCAGTGTAGTGCCCCTTACATTGGAGGTCAGTGTAGTGTCCCCTTACATTGGAGGTCAGTGTAGTGTCCCCTTACATTGGAGGTCAGTGTAGTGCCCCCATACATTGGAGGTCAGTGTAGTGCCCCTTACATTGGAGGTCATTGTAGTGCCCCTTAAATTGGAGGTCAGTGCAGTGGTACGATGCCGGGTGTCAGGCATTCTTACAGACAGTCCCTGTGACGGCGTTATCACATAATCCGCCGTGCGGAACAATCGTCTTCTGTCTCTCGGCTTCATCCAGAGCCGCCTCTGCAGGATCCATCTGAGGACAGAATATTCTCACGTGGCGTCACATGTGGCAGAAGAGAAGAAGTGGCGAAAATCTGTTGTGATGCGGAAGGACAGAGCGCCGCCGCCGCCAACAAAGATGAACGCCGCGCCCACTGACATTATTTATTACAAGTAAAACCGCGCCGGACGCAACGAGACCCGAGACCGCCGATCCTCAGGATGTCACATTGTTATTATCAGAAGTATAATAATAGTGTGTGACTGTGGAGGGGATTAGAGTGTCAGCTCCTCTGGTTCTCTCGGTCCCGCATTGAACGCTCATATCTATAATTGGTTCCAGTATCCGATGGTAATAATCCGGCACATTTAATTACCGGCGTGGTGATGCGATCGGTTGTCAGGCGGCTGCACTCGGTGACGGGCACATGGTATTGATCCGAGGCGCGATGATTTATCAGGATTGGGATGAGAGTGGGGGACGCGTTCCGTGAAGCTGTCACTCCGCTCTCCGCGTTTCGATCAATGTGATTTCTGAAATGGACATTTTATGAGTGAGGCTGTAAAACTGGAGCCGATGTCAGCAGCTGGGGGGGACCAAAAGGTGCCGAACGCGACTGCGTGGAAGGCGCGCTCCGGAATTGTGTCCTCCCTAAAGGGGGAACCCAACCTCACCGGAGAACAGCCCAGAGCTCGGAACGCAACCTGAATGGGAATCTCCACATACGTGAAGACCAGGACGAGGATCAGTATGAGGATGAGGACGAGGACAAGTATGAGGATGAGGACGAGGATAAGTATGAGGATAAGTATGAGGAAGAGGACAAGGATAAGTATGAGGATGAGGACAAGGATAAGTATGAGGAAGAGGACAAGGATAAGTATGAGGACGAGAATAAGTATGAGGATGAGGACGAGGATAAGTAAGAGGATGAGGACGAGGATAAGTATGAGGACGAGAATAAGTATGAGGAAGAGGACGAGGATAAGTATGAGGAAGAGGACAAGGATAAGTATGAGGAAGAGGACAAGGATAAGGTTGAGGATAAGTATGAGGAAGAGGAGAAGGGTAAGGACGAGGATAAGTATGAGGATGAGGATAAGTATGAGGATGAGGACAAGGATAAGTATGAGGAAGGGGACAAGGATAAGGTCGAGGATAAGTATGAGGAAAAGGACAAGGATAAGGACATGCTGTCCTGTTGATAGTCACCACTATATCCCCACCCGTGAAATGGTATACAAAATACACTAGAACCAAGACTATGGGTATGAAGACGAGGACGGGGATAAGGATGAGGAAGAAGACGAGGATGAGGTTTAGGATAAGGACAAGAATCAGGATGAGAACAAGAAAGAGGACAAGGATGAGGACATGCCTTCCTACCCATGCTCACCACTATATCTCTGGCCATGAAATGGTATACAAAATACACTAGAACCAAGACTATGGGTATGAGGAAGAGGACCAGGATGAGGTTGAGGATAAGGACAAGGATGAGGACCAGGACAAGACAGGACAACGATGAGGAGAAGGACAAGGAGAAGGATGAGAATGAGTACATGCCTTCCTATCCATGCTCAACACTATATCTCCAGCCATGAAATGGTTAACATGACTATGAGAACAAGGACGAGGATGAGGAAGAAGACCTGGATGAGATTGAGGAAAAGGACAAGGATGAGGAAGAAGACCAGGATATGGATAAGAATGAGGAAGAGGACCAGGATGAGGACGAGGACCAGGATAAGGTTGACGACAAGGATGAGGACGAGGATAAGGATGAGAATGAGGAAGAGGACCAGGATAAGGAAGAGGACCAGGATAAGGATGAGGATGACGACAAGGATGAGGACCAGGATAAAGATGAGAGTGAGGAAGAGGACCAGGATAAGAATGACGACAAGTATGAGGACATGCCTTCCTGCCATGCTCACCGCTATATCCCCAGCCATGAAATGGCTAACATAACCATGACTATGACTATGAGAACAAGGACGAGGATGAGAAAGAAGACCAGGATGAGGATATGGATGAGAATGAAGAAGAGGACCAGGATAAGGATGAAGACAAGGATGAGGATAAGGATAGGGATGAAGACAAGGATGAGGAAGAAGACCAGGTTGATGATAAGGATGAGACTGAAGACAAGGATGAGGATAAGGATGAGGACGAGGATGCCTCCTTGTCCATATTGAGCACTCAGCGCTGGATGTGAGGAGCGTTGTTCCCGATGACAGGCAGCCGGCTGAAGTTTGGACCGGAGCCAGGAAATGATGAAGCGGGCGGATCAATGATTTCTTGTAAGCTGTACATTATGTGGGCGGGGCTTCCTGCCTTCCATACACACAGCGGAACATTCACACAGAGTGAGCAATCGGAAGGTTCATGATGAGAGGAGAAGGGAGGCTGCCGGGGACGGAGAGGAAAGACGGCCATTCATCATCAATCGCAGCGCCAAACAGCCCCGCCCTGACGGATGATGATGTCACCGGAGGCTCTACTGGATGCATGACATCATCGATAGTCTGCCAAGTCGCCTGGCAACAGGAAAATCATCTGCAATGAAAACTATCAGAACCTGAATGGAGGACATTGAAGCCGGGTTCACACTTGGGCGATCCGTGACCGCGCGGCAACCGTACACGAAACTGCGAGGATGGCTACGTGGTCACGAATTCGCCTGCCACCACTGACCGACCGACCTGGCGGTGTCATTATTTTCTAGTCACGCGTGGTTTCCCACCGCGATTCCGCCCGTGCAATCGCGCACAACCGCGCTTGAAAAAACACAGTGCATCTTTTTTCAGCAATTGCCACGCGGGTGTAACTCCATTGAAATCAATGGGGCCCCGCGGCAACCGCTTTGTGCAACCGGACGCCATCGCGCGGCCCCGGGGCGCGCGTCCAGGGATCGCACAAGTCTACCCCAGCCCTAAATCTGAACTCCGGGGGGATATAAAAGACACAAATGAATGCAGCACCGCGATAATAACTACCCCAGATTTCAATGCGAGCGGTGTGAGCACATCATTCTGACCCGGAATCAGACTCCTGTACGGCCGGGCTGGAGTGTGAGAGGAAGAAGCAGCACAAGGAGCCAATCAGTTAATGTGCTGACAATAAGCACACTGATAGGAGGAGGGAGAAGAGTGACAGGGAGATGAGCTGATTACTGTGCTGCTTCTCCTTTCACTGTCCAATCACAGGCTTGGGGTGGGGGCGGGTCCAGGAAGAAGATTTGCCGGTCTTGCTGGCCTGTAGTCATGTGATGTGTGACATCAGCAATCACCCTCCTGTGAGGCAGCGAGGACACCTACAAACCCCGGAAGGTAATGGTGGCTTTTGGAGAATGCACATGAAGCGGCTCCAGAATACAAACTACACAGGAAATGGCGATAACGTGTGGCCCTCGGTGGCACAGGCTCGTCTGGTATATTGTTATATGAATGTGTTATATGTCATGTGATCACAGCGCAGGGCCCTCTTTAGGAGCCCCAGCTGGCTCCCAGATTGGAGGCCTGAGTTCTTTATCGTCGTGCCCAGCCCTGCCGCAGGCTGACCCCACCGGAAGCCAATTGGCCTCTATAGTGCAATCTGCAGTCACTGTCAATGCCGTGAAGCTCTCTTCCAAGCGCTGACGCTTTGCCCCTCCCCCCCTCTTTGAAGATTTGGCTGCGGGAGATGGAGAACAATCTGCTGCACATTATGTTTGCTGGGATCAGCGAGTTCTAATCTCTGGGGGAGAAACACAAATACAAAGTCCGTGTACGCCGTCCTTCATATTATATCCCTGAAACCTG
>NW_017307985.1:173255-175391 GCF_000935625.1 Nanorana parkeri
TCTGTAACAGGGGATCAGAGGGAGGACTGTACGGTATCAGAAAGAGCAAGTGATGACATCACTTCCGCATTCCTCTGTCACTCTCCGGTACAGAAACCGGAGAGAAGCTGATGAAGCACTACTGTGGTGGGGTCCAAGGTGACATTAGGGGTCTTAGAGACCCCTGATGTCTCCATAAAGAGGACCTGTCACATCTCTTTGCTATCACATAGGAGGGGTTTGTTATCCCCCTACTTGATAATAAAGTTACGTGCGGAAAAAAAAAATCGAGTCACATATGAAAAAGAATGTAAAAAAAAACACTTTTTTTTTAATGTTCCTACCCATACATACACACGTGCAAACATGTGCCTGGTGCGCATACGTGTGAAAACGACGATTGCGCCTATTATGCCGCACGTGTTACATATCTCCGCCAACGTCGCAGTTTTGGGCCCATCAATCACTAATAACACTAAACTAATGAGCAGTAAAAGCTTTTAAGGCGTCTATGGCCAATTTTGGGTAGTTTTTTGCGATTTCGCGGGTGCGTGCAATTTTAAGGCTTGACATGTTTGGTGTCTATTTACCCGACGTGACCCCGACTTTTATATTTTACCAAAAAATTGGGTAATAATAAATGTTTTATAACATAATGTACAAAGATTTTTTTCCCTTAATATAGCAAAAAATAAAAACCCGCAGTGGTGATTAAATACCACCAAAAGAAAGCTCTATCTGTCCCTAAAAAATGGTATAAAATTAATTTCAGTACAGCGCTGCATGACTGAATAAAAGTCAGGCAGCGCTGAATACAGAAAAATGGCCGGGACAGGAAGGGGGTGTAACACCGCGGTCAGCAAGGGGTTAAAGGCGTGCTCACCTTTAAAGGAGAACTATGAGGTGGGTGCTTTCCACTCACCTCATAGTTCTAGCCGACCTGTGAAAATGAGACAGTCACAGGTCGGCTCAGTAGATCAGGGGGTGAGCGAACACATACCGGCGTTCGCTCACCTCTCGATCCTGTCACGGCTCTCTGCTGTGACAGGGGAGGGGCTGGATTCGCCAGCGCTGACTGGCGGAACGGACAGGGGAGGGGGCGGGTACAGCTGACTCTAGATAGGCAGAGCCAGCTGTCAGTCACGCAGCTGGGCGGATCCCGGCACAATTGTCGGGATCCTCTTCAGCTGCGGCGTCTCAGTATATAGGGAGCTGTAGCTGGCGGTATACTGAGCCTAGGGTGACGGGAGGACGCTAGTTTGTGTCCTCCCGTTACCCTAAGGTCCCATTCACACTGAGCGATTTATCACGCGATTTTTGCAGCGATATCGCTCATATTTCCACGCGATATCGCTCTATGTAGCTTCTCCAATCCATTTCAATGGAGCTGTTCACATCTCGTCGCTCAATATCGCTTGTAGCTCGTCGCTGGTAGCTTGTCGCTCCTACATGACCCTTTTTTCGAGCGATTTAGAGCGATATTGCTCCTTATTGCATACAGCCCAATAGGAAAAAGTTGCGCGATGTCGCGCAATATCGCTCAAAATCACGCGATTTTCATGTCGCTCAGTGTGAATGGGGCCTAAGGAGAACTATGGGGAAAAGCCCTAACCCCATAGTTCTCCTTTAAAGTAAACCCCCCATTGCTCATAGTTCTGTCACAGCTGCTGCAAACTGCCCAATCAGGGAGCATGTGACCTCCTTCCATGACGCAGTACTTGGGACCGGCAGCCAATTAGAAGGCCCAAGCACTGTCACATGACAGAGGGGGTGATGTCATCACTCCCTGTAAGCTCTGACACCCGGCATTTTGCTGTAGCTGCCACAGAGGGAGGACCGTCAGCAGAGCGCTGTGATGGTGAGTATAACTAGGTCACGGGTGGACTTTAAAGAGACCCTGTCATTTTTTTGCTGAATGCACATGGTGGCAGGGTCTCTTTAAGATCAGTGTGAGTCAGGGAAAGGCATGTCCATGCCCATTATTGTATCATCGTGACTGACACCTGAAGCGCGGGAACAAACCGCCGACTGATTTGCGGGGGAACGATTGTAGCGCACGAGGCCTAAGTTCTTAAAGGCATAGTCACCTTTTTTTTTTAAAGTAAGTCCTGTAAATGGATCTGTGAATGAATATGGGGTAGGTGGCAATTTTTTTTG
>NW_017307985.1:175924-177128 GCF_000935625.1 Nanorana parkeri
GGGGGGGGGGGAAGCTGATCAATGTGGTCAGGTTTCATGTTACACCTGTAGTATGGTCTGAAAGGTGAACTTCATTTTTAAATTCTTCCATGTGTATGACGGTCAGAGCCCATCAACATTAGTAAATGGACGTTTCCTTTAAAGCTGACCTGTCCCCGCCCGATGCGGCACAAAGTTTCCCGATGTCCACCAGATCTCGGCGTTGCTTCTCTTATGAACCAACAAATTATTTAAGAAGAATCATCATCTGCCAGAAACCTCAAAAAGGCTCTCAAACCAATGTTTGTAAATGTCTCCTGGAAGTCTGACGGCGTCTTCCATCGCTCGGGACTTGCTGGCTGCGACATTTTTGGAAAGGCGTCAAGTTGGGTTTGGGTGTGAGATCCGCTCTGATGTGTGTCAGCCGCGGAACGTTCTCCGCCCCGCTTTATATTGAAGCAATTATCGCAAAATCTTAATGATCACACGCTGGAACCATTATCATACCGTCCTGGGATGGCTGCTTACCATGAATTAAAGGATCACCCCACCCGCATGGGATGTTCAGTGTTTGGTAGATGCTGGAGAGGATAGTTCCCTTACAGTCTCTTTGTTTTTACAGGTACTCTGTTGGTGAGCTCCCACCATCCCTGTGCTGAGTTCCCGGGTCTGCACTCCTGCTGTGCCCATTATGAGGAGCTCCCACCATCCCTGTGCTGAGTTCCCGGGTCTGCACTCCTGCTGTGCCCATTATGAGGAGCTCCCACCATCCCTGTGCTGAGTTCCCGGGTCTGCACTCCTGCTGTGCCCATTATGAGGAGCTCCCACCATCCCTGTGCTGAGTTCCCGGGTCTGTACACCTGCTCCCACCATCCCTGTGCTGAGTTCCCGGGTCTGTACACCTGCTTTGCCCATTATGAGGAGCCCCCACCATCCCTGTGCTGAGTTCTATGTAGCTGGACGCAAGGCTCCCCTCCCTGATCTACAGATTCACATTGCTCAGTAGCTGGTATTCCCAGAACACCTGCGTACCAGGAATGATGGAATATCTACACATCCATGTATCCTGGTGGCCGTGCTTCGCTCAAAAGTAGAGCCCCGGGCCCTGTATGGCTTCACTGTCCGTGCCGATAGGAATGCGGCTGTCAGTGTAAGAGCTGAGTTTACACCATAAGGATTTGGTGGGCAGAAAGAGATCTACAAAACAAAAGTGACCTTTCCAGAG
>NW_017307985.1:177716-181256 GCF_000935625.1 Nanorana parkeri
CCCACTTCAGATTTCCTGCTTCTCGAAACAAAAGCCGATTCACCAGCCGGACACAGACCCTCTCCGAGCCGAATTAGGTGAAAATCTCCCCAATCCGTTCAGCTTCTGTCACCTCCACATGGAAAGTGACAACTCTGACCCTGCCGAGCTCAGCAGGTGTGTCCCCAACCCCGGCGCAGGCCAACAATGGTGCCAGATGGAATGTATGGGCAGAGGAGGCCTCTGCTCATGGAATAGGTGTCACACCTATACGGTGCGGTAACACGCAATGGAACACACGTTTCACCATAACAGGTACCAGAACCCACCAAGAAGACATTTAGAATGGGGCTCCAAAGTACAAGTACAGCAGGTGCCATCAGACCACAACATACATAATGTGCTAAATGGTAGGATGCATTAAAAATGTTGCAGGTCCGGTTCTTGTAATGCTACAACGCAACTTCGAAATTTTACAAAATGTTCATACCCTGTTTTGTATAGATCCCAACAGAATATCAAAATACAGTAATACCTCGGTTCACGAACGCTTCTGTCCACGAACAATACGGTTCGCGCACAGGAAGTTCGGCAAAATGTTTCTTCCGTTCGCGAACTCCTCATCGGGTGGCGGACACATCCGCAGCCATCTTCCCCGCTCTGACACATGATCGTGGCTTCCTCTAGTCGAGATGGCGGTCTGATTACAGTTTGATTCGGTTCGTGACCAGAATTGTTGAACGAACTAAGTTCGTGAACCGAGGTACCACTGTATACTCAGATTGCACGGTGTATAGGCATCATGACTGAGAAGCTGCCTACAGGCATAAGAAGATCATTCCAATGTATGATTGTCCTTCAGCATGATAGAGGTATTAACATGCAGTAGCATCGGCTGAGCATACATGTTTATGTATTACGCATCACTCATATGAAACATCGGTTATTGAAGGCAAGCCAATCTTCCGTTGAGACTGATTAGCCTGAGAAGGGGCTACACAGGTCAAAAGAAACCGATAGACATAGACTGTATGGCCAAGGGTGTAGGCACCCTTCAAAATGATGGCGTTCAGGTGTCTCCAGTGAAGGGTAATGTTAATACCATAACATACCATAACATACAAAGACGTGGTAGACAATTGTGCTCTTCCAACCTTGTGGGAACAGTTTGGTGAAGGCCCTTTTCTGTTCCACCATGACTGTCCCCTGTGCACAAAGCCAGCTCCATAAAGACACGATTTGACCAGGTTGGTGTGGAGGATCTCAAGTGGCCATACAAGATATTTACATCTATAGAATACAAGGACATTCTAGAACATTGTGTTCCTACAACGTTGTGGTAACAGTTTGGTGAAGGCCCCTTTCTGTTGCACCATGACTGTCCCCTGTGTACAAAGCCAGCTCCATAAAGACATGGTGTGACCAGTTTAGTGAAGACCCTTTTCTGTTCCACCATGACTGTCCCCTGTGTACAAAGCCGGCACCATAACGTTATGGTGTGACCAGTTTGGTGTGGAGGAACTCATGTGGCCTGCACAGAGCCCCAACCTCCACCCTTCTGAACACATTTGGGATGAATTGGAACCCAGATTGTGATCCAGGTCTCCAACATTAGTACCTGAGCTCACAAATGGGCACACTTTCCCACAGACACCCTCCAAAATCTTGAGGAAAGCCATCCCAGAAAAGTGAAAGATGATATAGGCACAAAGGGAGGCCAACTCCATATTAATTGGGGATCAACTCGATCTTAATGCCCTTTGAGGACCAAGTCCATATTAATGGCCATTGTGGCCAACTCCATATCAATGGCCATTGGGGATCTACTCAATATTATTTGTCTTTGGGGACCAACTCCATATTAATGGCCATTGTGGCCAACTCCATATTAATGGCAGTTGGGGATCAAATTTATATGAATTGCCATGGTTTTGGAATGGGATGTCCAACAAAGTCATAGAGGTGTGGTGGTCCAACAAGGTCATAGAGGTGTGGTGGTCCAACAAGGTCATCGAGGTGTGGTGGTTCAACAAGGTCATCGAGGTGTGGTGGTCCAACAAGGTCATCGAGGTGTGGTGGTCCAACAAGGTCATAGAGGTGTGGTGGTCCAACAAGGTCATGGCCATACAGTGTACATCGTTTCCCAATCCGACCATTACCAGGCAGAGGAGGAGACGATGATCTCATGGCTACAACCACAGATCCATACTGAACCCTCTTAAATTAAATAAAAGGCCAACTGTACTCATTCCCCAGAAAGAACCTCGCACGGAGGAATCGGCGCCTGCGCACACCAGTCGAGTACAGCTGCATTGGTGTCAGCGTGGAGGAAACACAAAACGAATAATTATCATCAGTTACACATTAACATATGCGCCACCATATAGACCGAGCGCACCCCACGGATACAGTGAATGTTTTCTGCAGAGCTACGGTACGTTG
Source organism: Nanorana parkeri (assembly GCF_000935625.1). Taxonomy (NCBI): domain Eukaryota; kingdom Metazoa; phylum Chordata; class Amphibia; order Anura; family Dicroglossidae; genus Nanorana; species Nanorana parkeri. Next base: position 180,138 of record NW_017307985.1, read on the forward strand.
CCAAGGCAACCACACACCTTCCAGGGTGAAGGAAAAAAAGTCATTTATAGAAAACGTCAAAACGCATGGAGGGGGGGGGGACGGCGGGATTTTATGAGAAAAGCCATTTTCACTTAGGAAGATTATTGATCACTTAAAGAGGCCGCGAGCCTTTGTACGTACGGCGATCTGGGAGGGGAAGGCGGCATTGAATCTTTTCTGAATTTCCTACCCCAAGACATGACCTGTCATCAGATGGATCTATTTATATACTCTGCCTCCGATGGACCCCATAGTCCACCCTGCTCATCAAAACGGCTGTTCAGATATTATTTTCTTTTACTTTGTTATTATATTATACATACTAGAGTTGTTTCTGATAATACAATCAAGGCTTACTTGAAAAAAAATCAACATATCCCATCATGCACTGCCTCCAGCAAGCAATGACCATGTTACAATGTTCAGCTGTAGTTCAGAAGGCCGGCTCTGTGAGTGTGGTGACAACGGGAAGTGCACATTCACAGGGCTGAGTGAAATGGTGTCAGTGCATTCAGGAAGTCCATCCTATGGGCATGTTTAATAAGTAAGTTTACAAGCTTCTAGATGGATCTGGTTATTAGGAATGCGGTGGAACTGGAAATTAAATGTAGAAATCCAGATTTATCTTTAGTTTTTGACCATGGATACTCTTTAAACCTTTAACCTCCCTGGAGGTAATCCCGAGTCTGGCTCGGGGTGAATTTTCAATGCTAGGAGCGGTAACCTCGAGCCAGACTCGGGGCTGCACAGAAAAGTGACACTCACCTTGTCCCTGCGAGCCCGCGGCGTCCTCTGCTGTACGCGGCCCGAGAATGAAACTAAAAGCCGGCATCTGACTTTTCGTTTTCGTTTTCGGGCGTCACAGCCGGCGGGAAATTCAAAAGTGAAAAGTTGTAATATACACAGAATACACACAATACAATGTAATCTGCTATGATTACACTTATGTATCAAACTATTTCACTTCAATTTTGTCCCTAGAGCTTTGTCCTGAGCCCTGCCTGACACTTTTTCACAATTATAAGAAATTAAAATATAATAAAAAATTATAATAAAATAATAAAAAAAATGGTCCAGTGAATGGGAATTCTGGGGGCT
>NW_017307985.1:183029-187454 GCF_000935625.1 Nanorana parkeri
TAATAATTATTTATTGTATTATAATTTCCTATAATTATTTATAATTTATTATATTATAATTTCTCAATTTCGTGTTTCAAACTTTATCATACCTGGGATGTCTACTGGACTCTTGTTTGGACAGATTTAGGTGAGTTATTCCTAAGATTTACTAAGAATTACAGGCCTACAATATAAAACAACAAATTTCCATGAAAAACAATGTACCGCTTTTGGCACAAAATTCCTGACATAATCATACCGCCAGGGAGGTTAAGTGCTGAGATGAAGAAAGTAACAATCGTGCCACATTGAAAGAATGTAAATAGGACGTCTTTTTATTCATCAAGGATCAAACTTCCAAAGCGTTTTGGTCAAAAACAGTTCCCCTTCATCGGGGCTCTGGGAGCTGATGACAACAGGTAGCTGGACTTTGATTGCTGTAGACATATATGTAATGATATTATCTGTGCTGAAGAACATGGAGCATCTGCTGGTATTTGACATCCTTTATCATGGATTCCATCCAGGGTGCCTTTCGAGACTCTTAGCACATCTTTCAGGACCCTTAACAGATCTTTCGAGACCCTTTGCACATCTTTCGGGACCCTTAGCACATCTTTCGAGACCCTTTGCACATCTTTCGGGACCCTTTGCACATCTTTCGAGACCCTTTGCACATCTTTCGGGACCCTTTGCACATCTTTCGGGACACTTAGCACATGTTTCGAGACCCTTAGCACATCTTTGGAGACACTTAGCACATCTTTTGAGACCCTTTGCACATCTTTCTGGACCCTTTGCACATCTTTCGGGACACTTAGCACATCCTTCGGGACCCTTAGCACATCTTTCGGAACCCTTAGCACATGTTTTGAGACCCTTAGCACATCTTTGGAGACCCTTAGCACATCTTTGGAGACCCTTTGCATATCTTTCTGGACTCTTAGCACATCTTTTGAGACCCTTTGCACATCTTTCTGGACCCTTTGCACATCTTTCGGGACACTTAGCACATCCTTCGGGACCCTTAGCACATCTTTCGGAACCCTTTGCACATCTTTTGAGACCCTTTGCACATCTTTCGGGCCCCTTAGCACATCTTTCAAGACCCTCAGTAGGATTATTGGGACTAAACTTTAATAATGACTTCCAAATGACCAATGACCAACAGCTACATTGTGATGCTCCTAAGCGCTCTTAAAATCCCAGGAGCATTTTGTCTCAGGTGTGGGGGGATGGGGGCCAGTCACATTAGTAAGCTTAAAACATTAAGGTTTAGGTTAAGATTTGTAATATGGGAAGGAGGGTGAGGTGTAGATCTGGAAACCATGGTTGACCTCCTACATCAGACCCGGCTTTAATCTCTTCTTAATCTGTGGCAAAATCTCTCTCTGTACCTTCTGCACACGGACTTTGCCAGCTGGAACTCTTGCACAGCTTTGGCTCCTCGGTCACTGAGCTTCAGGTGGTATCTCAATCTTTATATTCCAAGGTAGGACAGCATGGAAAGGTTCCTGTGTATACTTCCTACTCAACCTTCTCACTCAACTCACCCACCAGCACATCTTGGCCAGACAGTTCAGGGCTATCTCCCAGAAAGGGAGATCCCAGCATCCCTTCCAACCCCCATGAGAGGCAGATCTTCCTATGGAGACCTCCTCACAGGGCAAATGCCTATAACAGATCAGGAAGCATCCCAGACATTTAAAGTAGAACTGAAGACACAACTTTTTTTAGTTTTGTAGAGTAAAGTAGGTTTACAACCCCGTCAGTTTCCCATTGTGGAGATTTCCCTTCACATCCGGTCTGATAGCCACAACAGGAAGTGAGAGGAAATGCCTAGTGGACAGCAAAGTCACAAGAACCAGTGTCCGCATTGGAAGATTTCCCATCTCTTCCTGTTGTTCCCGTTCTGGACAAAACCCAAAATTTGTGATTTTACTTCGCTTTCAGTGAAAGACATTTTGCAAAAATACTACATCCGTACAACGTTTGTTTTTTACCATACTACATCCCTACAACACCTGGAGGTTTTTACCATGCTACACCCCTACACCGCTTGGCGGTTTTTACCATACTACACCCCCTACACCGCTTGGCCGTTTTTACCATACTACATCCCTACACCGCTTGCCGGTTTTTTCCATACTACATCCCTACACCGCTTGGCGGTTTTTGCCGCTGCCTCCAATAGGGGGATTCAACCTCTATATTAGGGATGCACTGATACCGATGCTAGTATTGGTATCGGTATCGGTGCCGAGTATTTGGGTGAGTACTCGTACTCGCGCAAATGCTCCGATGCCTAGCCCGATACCTGAGTTTCCGGTATCAGGAAGCCGGGCAGCGAGTTATTACATGCTGCCCGGCTTCCTGATTGGTCGGAAAGCCGGCTCCATGCTCCCTCGTTACCTGGTGATGAGGTAGCATGGAGCCGGCTTCACGGCCAATCAGGAAGCCGGGCATCGTGTCATTACATGTCGCCTACCTTCCTGATTGGCCAGAAAGCCGGCTCCATGGTTTCTCGTCACCTGGACTTTCCTGCTAATTGGGAAGCCCGGTGGCAAGTCTTTACACGCCACCTGGCTTCCTTAATGGGACTTCCGGTATCGGTATTCGGTATCGGCGAGTAACAAAAAAGAAATATCGGTACTTGTATTCGATACCGAAAAACCTGTGCATCCCCTACTCTATATTGTCCCTGTGACCATTGATGGGAAATATCAAATTTCCAAAAAGTTGGTAGGAAGGCATTTTTCAATGTGGAAACTTGTCCAATGGCATCTACCTAAAGCTGGCCATACGCTGGTCGAAGGACAGTAGGCCTAGGCCGCAATTCAAGCAGTGTTGGGACCCCCTCCTTGTTGGACACAAAATCAATTGTTCAATCAAGTTTTGTCACGGGAACCAGTCCAAAAAATCTCATCTGAATAGCGAGCAGGAAGTGAAAAGAAATCTCTGCAATGGGACACGACAGATGACACGAAGGTGACAGTGGTTTTATCCATTAAAAAAAAAAAAAATGAAAAGAAAACTTCAGGCTTTATATATACACCAATGCGAAACGCGGCGGACCGTTATTCCCCTTTGAACGATCCAGAACGCCCGTTCGGGCCAATTGCTAAATGAAACCCTTCCTCCCCTCCAGAGTCTCCTCTGCCGGTGCTGTCAGACAGAAGTCAAACAATCCGGATATTGAAGACGTTTTATTGCTCCCGGATTTATGAGATTTCAGCTGTTTTTATTAGTTTACAATTTGGGAAATAAGATTTGCGGTGAAGGTTCGCTGCCGGCGCTCCGTTTCATTCTCCCTCTGAGAACTCTGAGTGACGGCGAGGAGCCATTGCGCTGATTAGAAGAGTCATTATAAGGCTGGGGGTTCACGGCGTTCAGATCGGGAGTTTAGCACTGAGCCGGCGTCCAAGGAGAGCGTCGCTTATCCATGAGAATTAACGGGCGAGTGCTGACAAGTGTCTGTGAGTAGTGGGAGGAGTTATGCAAATATCAAAATTCCTCGATGGGTGGGTGTCAGTCTGGGGGAGTGGGGTGTATTTTATTTGCATACATTATAAATAAAAGCTGGCCGCTGTTAGCACCCCTGCCCCCCTTTCCCCCGGGCAGTGGTATTTGGTTCATCCCAAGCCCTGTAATTGTATATCTGTAACAAATACATCAAGGAAACTGGACCTGCTGTATTTTTTCTTGAAGATGTTTTTCTGATCATCCGACAAGCTTTCTCAATTCAGAGACAAAGAAAGCTGGTTGGATGAGCGGCGAAACGTCTTCACAAAAAAATGCAGCAAGTCCAGCTGCCTTGGTTTATTTTTTACAGATATACCATGACCCGGATGAATGAAAACCTACACAGACCCTGTAACTTTCTCGGACAGCTTGGCCTGCACATCAATGTGCAGAACGTGATGACTGTGAAATAAAAAAGAAAAGGAATTTGTACACTGATTGAATTCCTTCTACAGATATTCTTCTGATACAATATTTTTCTCTATAGGCTTTTTATTCCTATCTGAATCATCGCTTCTAGATGGACTGTCACCATCTGTCCGCAGTCCGTCCTTCCCCAGATCCTGATTTGTGGGTTGCATTGATCCCGGAGGACATCCTCGGGAGCGGGGGTGGGGGGTCACTGCTATTGTCAGGTCAATACCGTCCATCTGATGCTATTGAGACATTCAGATCAATGAACGGAGTCCTGCATAGGAACGCCTCTGGGAATTCCGTAGATTCCTGTCTGAGATATTCAGTGCTGTCCTTCTGGATGCTATTCCCTCCATGCAGAGCTCACACAGTTCCATCTCCCCGCAGTTACTGACACGCCATCGCTGATGGCTACAGGAACTACTAAGGGCCCAATGCATGGAACTCAACCAGTCAAAAGCTAATAGTAAGGCCCCAGTCAAGCAAAATTCATCCAAAAGTCCATTC
>NW_017307985.1:187480-204539 GCF_000935625.1 Nanorana parkeri
CAGTCCCCTGCTACCATTCCTGCAAGGGTCTGTTTTTTCCCAACCGGGATCACTTGTATGCAGCCTGCATACAGGGGGTCGCATTGAGGAACCTAGAATTGGGGCAGCAGAGAGAGTAAATCCGGCCCTGAGGGTCTCTATACCTGTTGGCTGGGAATGTTGGCTGGGAAGCAATTGATTGATTGTCACACGGGGTATGTGCATGGCTCCCGGTTGTCAGTCGCCGCGTACACGCCCACCAGTGGCCAGCAGATCGCCGAGTCGGGATAGCGCCACGGCACAGCACTGAGATGATGGTGCCAATGCATATTAAACACCCAGTGACTGGCAGCTGGGAAAGCCCGGATACGGCTGGTTTCCAGTCTGCGGGGATGGGATTTAGGGATCAGCCTTCTGTGTTTGAAGACAGATATGAGTCAATCCCGCAGTGCCGGGGGGAGCACCGAACTGTACATTTCAAACGGAATATCCACCATACATGGAAAACATTCATCAGCCCACGGAGACAGCCGGCTTCCCACAACCTGCTCCAATTAATCACACGTGTCCCTCCCGGATAACGGCAGAGAAGCTGCGATATGCATAAATCCCCCTTCAAGTCCTCCTTATACTGGAGCATTAGGGCCCTTCAACGGCTCTGAGACTATGAACTGCCATCCCGCCACGGCTCTGAGACTATGAACTGCCATCCCGCCACGGCTCTGAGACTATGAACTGCCATCCCACCACGGCTCTAAGACTATGAACTGCCATCCCTCCACTGCTCTGAGACTATGAACTGCCATCCCATCCCCGGCTCTGAGACTATGAACTGCCATCACACCATGGGTCTAAGACTATGAACTTCCTTCACACCCCGGCTCTGAGACTATGAACTGCCATCACACCACAGCCCTGAGACTATGAACTGCCATCACACCACAGCCCTGAGACTATGAACTGCCATCCCACCACAGCCCTGAGACTATGAACTATCATCCCACCACAGCTTTGAGACTATCAACTGCCATCCCACCATGGCTCAGAGACTATGAACTGCCATCACACCATGGCTCTGAGACTATGAACTGCCATCACACCACGGCTCTAAGACTATGAACTGCCATCCCGCCACGGCTCTGAGACTATGAACTGCCATCCCATCCCCGGCTCTGAGACTATGAACTGCCATCACACCATGGGTCTAAGACTATGAACTTCCTTCACACCCCGGCTCTGAGACTATGAACTGCCATCACACCACAGCCCTGAGACTATGAACTATCATCCCACCACAGCTTTGAGACTATTGACTGCCATCCCACCATGGCTCAGAGACTATGAACTGCCATCCCGCCACGGCTCTAAGACTATGAACTGCCATCCCGCCACGGCTCTAAGACTATGAACTGCCATCCCGCCACGGCTCTAAGACTATGAACTGCCATCCCGCCACGGCTCTAAGACTATGAACTGCCATCCCGCCACGGCTCTAAGACTATGAACTGCCATCCCGCCACGGCTCTAAGACTATGAACTGCCATCCCGCCACGGCTCTAAGACTATGAACTGCCATCCCGCCACGGCTCTAAGACTATGAACTGCCATCCCGCCACGGCTCTAAGACTATGAACTGCCATCCCGCCACGGCTCTAAGACTATGAACTGCCATCCCGCCACGGCTCTAAGACTATGAACTGCCATCCCGCCACGGCTCTAAGACTATGAACTGCCATCCCGCCACGGCTCTAAGACTATGAACTGCCATCCCGCCACGGCTCTAAGACTATGAACTGCCATCCCGCCACGGCTCTAAGACTATGAACTGCCATCCCGCCACGGCTCTAAGACTATGAACTGCCATCCCGCCACGGCTCTAAGACTATGAACTGCCATCCCGCCACGGCTCTAAGACTATGAACTGCCATCCCGCCACGGCTCTAAGACTATGAACTGCCATCCCGCCACGGCTCTAAGACTATGAACTGCCATCCCGCCACGGCTCTAAGACTATGAACTGCCATCCCGCCACGGCTCTAAGACTATGAACTGCCATCCCGCCACGGCTCTAAGACTATGAACTGCCATCCCGCCACGGCTCTAAGACTATGAACTGCCATCCCGCCACGGCTCTGAGACTATGAACTGCCATCCCACCACGGCTCTCAGATTATGCTTTTTTTAATGATTTCAGAGGTGCGCTCTGCAGAGCCACGTTGGAACTGATGTCCTCTTGCCCACCTGTTGCTTTGGAACATACACTGAGTCCTGTGCATAGGAAATAAAAGGCCTTGAGCAGACATGGAGACGTCCATTATCTCTACAGCCAGGCCAGGTACACGTGTGACACGTCGGAGGACCCCAGGCCACCCATGGACATGATCGTAGTCCCGATCCACAGCCATCCAGGGGGGAACTGACTCTGAATCTGATGCACGGAGGAATGTTTAGCAGCAAATTTGATGTGGGAAGTATGGTGTTAATTAAAGAGAACCTGCCTGCCCTGGAGTGATGTCAGAGATCCACAGAACGGTGGCCTGTAATCCGCACGTCGTTGGCATGGAACTGGATGTCCCACAAAGCACATACATGTCCCATCTGCTCACAGCAATGCAGAGAGCCGATAATTGGTACCAGCGTCACGAGGAGAACGCCGCTCCGCTCCCGCTGCCCGGAGGGGAAAAATTAATGAGATCTACAATTACGTAAGAACATTATTTCACTTCCACAGCTCACTTCCTACACAGATCTCTCCCGGAAACAAAACAAAACAGGCCAGCCGCATGCTGCCTTATATACAATGCTTCATCCTCGTTACCACAACACGCTGCTAACAGCAACACAACATGAAAGGCCGGGGTGACAACGCAGGAGCAAGACTGGGAGACAGGGACAGAGCGTTGTCACCCTAAAGCAGAAAGTGCCGGGACAATGAGCTCCATGGAGGGTCACCAGGGATTATTTTAATGATAGCTGCAGATTTGCACATATTGATAATGGCTTTGAAAATGACACGGGAAAGCTTCTATTATTGATTGCGACTGGATTGTCTGGTCACATGACAGACGGACTTTATTCAAACATGGACGATTTCCATTTACACCTTGGACAGCCCACCTGCTGAAATGACCAAATATGACCCCTAGTATTGATCTTCTGAACCTGACTGCCAAGCTGAATCCAGATACTAAACGTCTGCATGGTCCTTAAGGTTGACCTCCAGTCTTCCCTCCAATCTTTTATCTGACTTCCGTGCTCTCCTTCAGTCTTCTATCTGACCTCCGTGCTCTCCTTCAGTCTTCTATCTGACCTCCGTCCTCCCCTTCAGTCTACTATCTGACCTCCGTCCTCCTTTGGCTCCTCTCCTCTTCCTCTGATGTCTCTCCTCATTCTTCTATGTGACCCCCGTCCTTCCCTTCAGTCTTCCATCTGACCTCCGTCCTTCCCTTCAGTCTACTATCTGACCTCCGTCCTTCCCTTCAGTCTACTAGCTGACCTCCATCCTTCCCTTCAGTCTTCTATCTGACCTCCGTCCTTCCCTTCAGTCTTCTATCTGACCTCCGTCCTTCCCTTCAGTCTTCTATCTGACCTCCGTCCTTCCCTTCAGTCTACTAGCTGACCTCCGTCCTTCCCTTCAGTCTTCTATCTGACCTCCGTCCTTCCCTTCAGTCTTCTATCTGACCTCCGTCCTTCCCTTCAGTCTTCTATCTGACCTCCGTCCTTCCCTTCAGTCTACTAGCTGACCTCCATCCTTCCCTTCAGTCTTCTATATGACCTCCGTCCTTCTCTTCATTCTTCTATCTGACCTCCGTCCTTCTCCTTATTCTTCTATCTGACCTCCGTCCTTCCCTTAAGTCTTCTATCTGACCTCCGTCCTTCCCTTCAGTCTTCTATCTGACCACCATCCTTCCCTTCAGTCTTCTGTCTGACCTCCGTCCTTCCCTTCAGTCTTGCACAGTTGTACCGGCTCCTCTCCTCTTCCTCTGATGTCACTGCACACTGGGAGCTTCTCACAATGTGCATTAGAAGCTGCAGCAAGTCAGATAGAGCTCTGCCTCATTTCCTGGCTGGAGGACGTCCAACATCATCTAGTAGTTTCCCCCCCAGCCTGTCCCTATTTGTTCTTTCAATCATGGAGGCTTAACATTGCATGAGGGTGTTACCCATGCAAATACAGTCAGCCTAGGAGCACCCACTGGCTGATGGCCACCCATCAAGCATCAATTCTGATATTTGCATAACTCCTCCCAAGAGCCAGCCCTCTAATTGTATCAGGACTGAGGGCTCTTGAGAGCAGAACTGGAGCAGGGTGGTGTGATGTTTTCAGGAAGCTAGGGAAAGCACCCCTCCCACCAGCCATGAGGAATCGGCCGCCTGCTGCTGGTCGCCTGCGATGGTCAGAGGTGATAATGGATAATGTGCGTGACCCGGGCCTGTCACACCTCCGCCACCCAGGACTGAAATCTCAGACACAATCGCCTCAGTATCATGACAAGTCGGCACCTTCCCAGATTCCCATGGTAACTATCTTTCCATAGTCAGCGCTCTGTCACACTAGACTTCCCATGGCTAGCTGCTGCAGTATACACGGCGTCTATGGAGGAGGCACTCTGGCGCTGCTCAGCCAATCACAGCCTTCGGTTATGATCCCGCGTTCAGTCCCTGACGCAGGTTTATCGCATTTATAAAACGTATTGAGCGCCTTAGATTACCTGATGCAACCTCAGTCTCCCAGATTTCCATAGTCTGGTGGGAAATCCCGCACACTGTAACATTAGTCATCGTTACAATATGGTTAGTGTTACATTCGCCGCCACCGACTGGTAAATATTTGCTGTTTTTTACCACTTTTAAACACTTGCTGTTTTTAACCACTTCCCGTCCCCGCCATGTTGAAGTTGGATAGTCGCTGTGATAATTTGACTGACAATTACTCCGTCATGCAGCCCTGGACACATATAGAGGTCCGAAAATGCCCCCAGAATTGTTTTGTTTAGGACATATAGTGTAGCAGGAGGAGTGCAGGGGTCAGGATTATGTAATGAACAGAACAGTTTTGGATAACAGTGGTCAGGAGTTAGTGCCCCCTTATAGTGGTGGCCCTTGGTGAGTGCCACCTTATAGTAGCACACAGTGGTAAATGCCACCTTATGGTAGTAGTTGTTGGTGAGTGCCACCTTATGGTGGTGGTCGGTGGTGTGTCCCCTTATGGTGGTGGTCAGTGGTGAGCGCCCCTTATGGTGGTGGTCAGCGGTGAGCGCCCCCTTATGGTGGTAGTGAGTACCTCCTTATGGTGATCAGTGGTGAGTTCCATCTTATGGTGGTGGTCAGTGGTGAGTTCCATCTTATGGTGTTGGTCAGTGCTGAGTTCCATCTCATGGTGTTGGTCAGTGCTGAGTTCCGTCTCATGGTGGTGGTGAGTTCTATCTCATGGTGGTGGCCAGTGGTGATAGTGCCTTCTTATGGTGGTGGTCAGTGGTGAGTTCCATCTTATGGTGGTGGTCAGTGGTGATAGTGCCTTCTTATGGTGGTGGTCAGTGGTGAGTTCCATCTTATGGTGGTGGTCAGTGGTGAGTTCCATCTTATGGTGTTGGTCAGTGCTGAGTTGCATCTTATGGTAGTGGTCATTGGTGAGTTCTGTCTCATGGTGGTGGTCAGTGGTGAGTTGCATCTTATGGTGGTGGTCAGGGGTGAGTTCCGTCTCATGGTGGTGGTCAGTGGTGAGTTCCAGCTCATGTTGTTGGTCAGTGGTGAGTTCCATCTCATGGTGTTGGTCAGTGCTGAGTTCCATCTCATGGTGTTGGTCAGTGCTGAGTTCCATCTTATGGTGGTGGTCAGTGCTGAGTTCCATCTTATGGTGGTGGTCAGTGCTGAGTTCCATCTTATGGTGGTGGTCTGTGTTGAATGCCCAATATAAGGGCCCACTTCATGATCAATGTAAGTGGGCATTTCACCACTGACCACAAATATACCCGGAGATTGTAGAATCATAAGCACCCCGGTACCTGCAATCCCCGTCCCTGTAATGGAGGCCTGGCCCTGCAATAGGCCTTCTTTCACCTCTACATATTCCAGTAACTATTCTCGACCAATCAGATCTCAGTTCCCACCTTCGTCCGCCCTCACCGGTGACACATGCATTCCATGGATGGCTTCTCGTTGCTCTGCTTTACTAAACAAGCCGCCAGTCGCTCTACAAATCCCACTCAGTGGAGTTATGTAAAGTCACGTCAGGAATTACTGCCAGCGACGATCCAGAAATATCCGCCATAAGGAAGGCGCAAGGCAGCCGTTTTCATCATTCTCTAAACTCAATAATTGCCCTTATTTTGCTAATCCTCTTCTGTCATCAGCAGAAAGGAGGAGGGGGATTAGCCGCGGAACCGCCGTTATTAAGCTCCGAGAGCCATTAAACCCGACACTAATATTCAAAATAAAACTTTTAATGGTGTTTAAGTCCACCTTAATCACGCACTTTAAACAAGGCCGCCGTGTGTCATTTTCCATCGGATTTTTATGATTTGTTTCCACGCCACTAAGTGCGCAATACGGCGGATGTATCAACTGTCGCATTTCGAGCCTCGCCCCGGGGGGGGCACGTTTTATCTCTGCCGCACAGGAAGGGAACCGGTTTGAGAGGGAACCGGTTTTAGTTTGTGATCGGCATAAGGTAGAACTCCAGCCAAAAATGTACAGATGAAGAAAGAACGGCTCGTTAATAGATCAAATAAGGGACCGGCTTTTGTTGCAATGTTCACCTTCAGTCCAGTATTCTGCTAGATGTCCTTAGTCTGCATCATTCAACCCGCTTCCTCTGAGCCCAGGTGGTCCTGGACCAGCTCCCAGCCTGTGACTGGACAGTAAAAGGAGAAGCAGCACAAGAATGAGATAATCTCTCTGTCACTCGGCTCTGTCCTGTGCCTAGGCACTCCTGATATCAATGCACTTCCTGGGCCTACGCACTCCTGATATCAGTGCCCTTCCTGGGCCTACGCACTCCTGATATCAGTGCGCTTCCTGTGTCTAGGCACTCCTGATATCAGTGCGCTTCCTGTGCCTTTACCCCCACATTTGGGGTGAGATCTGGCAATGTCGCTAATGAACTGCCTAATGTTCTCCTTGCTGGAGAGGAAGCTGTACCTGAGGACCTGCAGTGCAAGGAGGATACCCCTGCTTCTGCCTCATCCATTCTGTGGATCTTCCTCAACCTCTATCATTACCCCACCCATCATCAAAGGGGCAACCATGACATGAGAAACCAAATCCCTGACTTTACCAACATGGCCACCTCCACACAGAGACACAGTGCAAAACAAGGCATGGTAATGGGGAAACGATTGTCTGCAGGGAGACCACAGGCAGTACTGGTGACAAGTCCTTTGTCCTCTGCTTGACTGTTTTGGGTCAGGTAGAAGACAAAGCAGGTCAAATGCAGGTTAGAAGGAGGTCTAGCTGCAGGTCAAGTGCGCCTGGTAATGAATTCTGAATATTCCCGGAAGCATCTCACAGTGACTCCATCAACAAAAGCCCAGAGCCCATGGACAGAAGGCCAGAGCCCATCAACACAAGCCCAGAGCACATGGACAGAAGCCAAGAGCCCATCAACACAAGCCCAGAGCACATGGGCATAAGCCCAGAGCCCATCAACAAAAGCTCAGAGCCCATGGACACAAGCCTAGAGCCCATCAACAAAAGCCCAGAGCCCATCGACACAAGCCAAGAGCCCAAGGACAAAAGCCTAGAGCCCATCGACACAAGCCAAAAGACAATCAACAAAAGCCCAGAGCCCGTTGACACAAGCCATGAGCCCATCAACACAAGCCCAGAGCCCATGGACACAAGCTTAGAGCCCATGGACACAAGCCCAGAGTCCATCAACAAAAGCCCAGAACTCATTGACACAGACCCTTTAGAGCTCAGCTGACCCCCTCCCATGTCCACCCTGTCCCTTCTCCTATGCTGGTGAGCCCCACGCTTGCACTGGCTGGGAGGACAGACGCTGAGCTGGGTGATGCCGCTCCGGCACTTTTGTGTCTTTCGAACCATCGGAGGGGCATGGATGCAGCTCACTTCCAGCTCTACAGTAATCATCAGCACAAATGTACGTCACTAAAATTCAATGAGCCAATCCGAGGAGAGTTATCAGTCAGCCAGAAAGAGCGACGAGCGGGAGCCAGCGAGGAGGGCAGGCGGCATCTCATCCACAGACTATTACCAGGCAAAATTCTCCGTACAGCCAGTAGGAAATGCCGGATCAGTCAGGTGCAAAGACAACACACCACGCCAGAAACCGAAAGACCACTTAAAGGGGAACTACAGTGTGCTCAGGGAGTACAAATTGATAATGTTCACATTTTATGCCGCTTATTTACAAATCAATTCCAATGTAGGTCTGTAGATTCTGCTTCCAGCAGCCTGAGTGCTGAGACAAAACCAATCTGCCACCGAGATTCTGTGGCTTTCTGTCTGTCTAAGCAGACTGATAGACTTGCATTGACGGAGAGTAAAGGTGAAGCCCAAGCGCTGCGCAGCACTAGCAGGAAGCAGAATCTGCAAGTGTAACACGGTGATACGACTTCCTCCTCGTACAGATAAAGAGTTACAAACAATTCATAAGATAACACAACGCGCTGATACATTTATTCCCATCTAAAATTCACATAACTATATAAAATGATACAGTACACACAAGACAGCGTCATTGAGAACAGACGACTTTGTGGTTGTGGCACCATCTGTACTGACCAGTGCCAAACCTGCTTTGATGAGAGCCAGTGACACGAAACAATACTGCCGACCCATCAGAGTTTTGGTACGGCAAAGGCTGCGTGATGGATTGAAGAACCCCAACGAAGAAGTAGCGCTGTCACTCGGCATGCTCAATTCCCCATGTATCTGCAATAATTCAGCAGCCAGGCAACAGTACTGTTCCACTACCATCTCCCCGCAGGAGTTTTCATAGGAGCACATAGAGAACAAGGTCAGCCACCACACTCTCTCTGTCCCCAACATTCAGGAGCCACACTAACTCTGTCCCCAACATTCAGCAAACGCACTAATTCTGTCCTCAACATTCAGGAGCCACACCAACTCTGTCCACAACATTCAGCAAACGCACTAATTCTGTCCTCAACATTCAGGAGCCACACCAACTCTGTCCGCAGCACTGAACCAACATACTAACTCTGTCCCCAACATTAAACCACTACACCATCTCTGTCCCCAACATTCAACCACTACACCATCTCTGTCCCCAACATTCAACCACTACACCATCTCTGTCCCTAACACTGAACCAACATACTAACTCTGTCCCCAGCTTTTAACCACCACGCTAACTCTGCCCCCAACATTGAACCACCACGCTAACTCTGACCCCAGCATTTAGCCACCACGTTAGCTCTGCCCCCAGCATTTAGCCACCACGTTAGCTCTGCCCCCAGCATTTAGCCACCACGTTAGCTCTGCCCCCAACATTTAGCCACCACGTTAGCTCTGCCCCCAACACGTTAGCTCTGCCCCCAGCATTTAGCCACCACGTTAGCTCTGCCCCCAACATTTAGCCACCACGTTAGCTCTGCCCCCAACATTGAACCACCACACTAACTCCATCTTGAACATTGAGGAGCAACACCAACTCTGTCCCTAACACTGAACCAACATACTAACTCTGTCCCCAGCACTTAGTCACCACACTCTCTCTGTCCCCAACATTCAGCTACCATGCTAACTCTGTCCCCAACATGGAATCACCACACTAACTCTGTCTGCAACATTCAGAAAAACACTATGGGTGTTATGCACTAAAGAGCGGAAGGATATAGTGGTAGGTTTAGCCGTAGGCCGAAGCAGACCGTTCTCCCCCACTAATGTATATAAATATTTTTTTTTTAAATGGTGCGGGGTCCCCCTCCCAATTCTTACCAGTCCCTTTAGGTCTGGTAGGAATGTAAGAAGAGACCCCCAGAGTTAAAAAAGAAAAGTGTGTGGGGTTCCCCCCAAAAGTCATACTTTAGGTCTGGTAGCAATTTTAAGGGGGAAACCCCACCGCCAAAAAATGGGGGGAAAACGTGGTGTCCTTCCTTAAATTCCAAACTAGACCCTTAATTTGGGCAACTAGACCCTTAACGAGCAACCGCCACCCCCCTCCATGCGCCTTACCAAGGAGGGTGCTTTTCCAGAATAACTGAGTCGAATACTGCACAGCAGCATTCGGCTAATCAACCACCACACTCACTCTGTCCCCATCATTTAGTCCCCTCACTTTCTCTGTCCCTAACGTTCAGGAGCCACACTCACTCTGTCCCCATCATTTAGTCCCCTCACTTTCTCTGTCCCTAACGTTCAGGAGCCACACTCACTCTGTCCCCATCATTTAGTCCCCAAACTTTCTCTGTCCCCAACATTCAGTTACCATGTTAACTTTGTCCCCAACATGGAACCACCACACTAACTCTGTCCCCAACATACAGCCCAACACTAAGTCTGTCCCTAAGTTTCAACCACCACACTAACTCTATCCCCAACATTCACCCACCATGCTAACTCTGCCCCCGACATTCAGTCCCCACACTCTCTCTCTGTCCCCAAAATTTACCCTCCTCAATCCCTTGTTGTCCTTAACTTCCCCAGTAATCCCAGTTGGTTGAATGTCATCCTCTGAATGTTCTCACAGAGGTTCCATGCACCACCCTAATTACGCCCCTGTTTAGAGGGGACAGTAATGGGGGCATTTCCTGTCTAATTCTAAGGAACACCTTAGAACTTAGAAAGCAGAGTTTCTCCCCCGATATCTGATCGATATCACCGACATTAGAGCAGTCTGCCCAGAATTGGTGTTATTTCCGACACATTGAGCTGTAATTATTGGGCACTTTATGCCTCATCGGCCCGGCCTCATTAGAGAACGGCGCTGTCACTCTGCGCAGTATACAGACGGAGACAAAATCTCCCACTTAATAGAGCGTAAAATATCCCCAGCTGAGGTCCCAGTGCTGCGTCAGGCTCTCGTGGACGCACGGCGGACCGACACGTGTGCCAACTAAAAAAATCAAGATCGTCTGAGGGGAAAGCTGTCAAAATATCAGACCACCCAAAACGAATGTCTATAGAGGGGCGGCATGTCGGGCAACTTCAGCCACAGCGTAGGGTCTGTGTGCCCACATGGTCCACCATCGGACCGATCCACTAAAAGGCGAATCGAGGTTGGACGTCCTTTGTTGGCCTGATGTCACGGGCTGAGATTTTTTTCAACTAAAATTGCAAAAATGTTCCCACTCGGATGATGTCCAAAGCAGACTTTTTTTGCACATGCAACATGGATGTGCAAACATACGACCTTATGAACTGACGTGCCAAAAGTGTGCACAGCTCAAACTATATTGGCAGACGAATGTTCCTTACATTGGTGATCAGTAGGAACAACGCTCTTTTCATTGGTGGCTAATCGGCGGGCTATACATCCGACTGCCAATACTACCTGAAAGATTGGCCCTCGTGCCACTCTGTATCCTCACATTTCCTGTCACCACTTCCAGGGTTGTTGGAGGTGCAAGAGAAGCCCCCTCCTCAACTTGGTCTTCACCAGGTATGTGACAGGGTCAGAATGGCACCCGGCTAAAAAAAAAAAAAAAGTACCATTGGCTTTAGACAGCTGGCTCTGCCAAGTCCATGACCCCGGAACTATGCCGGCAGCATCAAATGGTAGGTTGTTTAGCTCAAGGAACCCTAGCAGAAGAACCCTCACAAGGCACCATCAAATGGGAGGACAATAAACTTAAGGAACCCCAGAGGAAGCCTAGCACAACCTTATGCAGGCACCATCAAATGGGAGGTCACTCAACCTAAGGAACCCTAGTGGAACTCTAGCACAACCCTTACCAGGCACCATCAAATGGGTGGTCAGTCAGCTCAAGGAACCCTAGCTGAACCTTATGCAGGTACTATCAAATGGGAGGACAATCAACTTGAGGAACCCTAGCACAGCCCTATGGAGGCACCATCAAATGGGATGTCAATCAACTTAAGGAACCCTAGCACAGCCCTATGGAGGCACCATGAAATGGGAGGTCAATCAACTTAAGGAACCCTAGAGGAACCCTATGCAGGCACCATCAAATAGGAGGACAATCAACTTAAGGAACCCTAGAGGAACCCTATGCAGGGACCATCAAATAGGAGGACAATCAGCTCAAGGAACCCCTAGCAGATCTCTAGGGTTCCATGGACCCCAGGTTGACAATAGGCTAAAAAAAAAAAAAAAGTACCATTGGCTTTAGACAGCTGGCTCTGCCAAGTCCATGACCCCGGAACTATGCCGGCAGCATCAAATGGTAGGTTGTTTAGCTCAAGGAACCCTAGCAGAAGAACCCTCACAAGGCACCATCAAATGGGAGGACAATAAACTTAAGGAACCCCAGAGGAAGCCTAGCACAACCTTATGCAGGCACCATCAAATGGGAGGTCACTCAACCTAAGGAACCCTAGTGGAACTCTAGCACAACCCTTACCAGGCACCATCAAATGGGTGGTCAGTCAGCTCAAGGAACCCTAGCTGAACCTTATGCAGGTACTATCAAATGGGAGGACAATCAACTTGAGGAACCCTAGCACAGCCCTATGGAGGCACCATCAAATGGGATGTCAATCAACTTAAGGAACCCTAGCACAGCCCTATGGAGGCACCATGAAATGGGAGGTCAATCAACTTAAGGAACCCTAGAGGAACCCTATGCAGGCACCATCAAATAGGAGGACAATCAACTTAAGGAACCCTAGAGGAACCCTATGCAGGGACCATCAAATAGGAGGACAATCAGCTCAAGGAACCCCTAGCAGATCTCTAGGGTTCCATGGACCCCAGGTTGACAATGGCCGGTCTACAGACTGGAACAGAGACACGCAATGATTGGCGCACACCAAGGGTACAGAACACCACCCTCTCTTCCAGCTCCTACACCTTGGTTCCGGGTTTTGAAGCTGCAGGTATTAGTCTGAGCTTGTAGATGCTTCAGGAACATGTGACGCCAGCAGAAAAAATGTCAAATATTGGAAGACGTCGCTGTTCTGCAAAAGGTCTTCACCGTCACATTCCTTCCTCCTCTGCCAAAATATTCCTAAATGTCAGCGACTCCGCCGTTACTCTATATCAACCCACCAGAATTAAAGGGAAAGACTAGAGGAGGTCCATAGTATATTGTGAGCTAATACTGAGGCCAATCGCCTTACGGATCCATTCTGTGCTAATAGAGGCAAGAACGAACGTTCTTAAATATGTTTTCTTTTCAGGTCGAATGTATACTTCAGAAGTTTGTGTCTCTGCCCCTCCCACAATGGTGAGATTCCCCCCAGTAGTTTGTGTCTCTGCCCCTCCCACAATGGTGAGATTTCCTCCAGTAGTTGTGTCTCTGCTCCTCCCACAATGGTGAGATTTCCTCCTGGAGTTTGTGTCTCTGCCCCTCCCACAATGGTGAGGTTTCCCCCAGTAGTTTGTGTCTCTGCCCCTCCCACAATGGTGAGATTCCCCCCAGTAGTTTGTGTCTCTGCCCCTCCCACAATGGTGAGATTTCCCACCAGTAGTTTGTGTCTCTGCTCCTCCCACAATGGTGAGATTTCCCCCCAGTAGTTTGTGTCTCTGCCCCTCCCACAATGGTGAGATTTCCTCCCAGTAGTTTGTGTCTCTGCCCCTCCCACAATGGTGAGATTTCCCCCCAGTAGTGTCTTTGCCCCTCCTACAATATAAATCCCATCATGCCTTTCTCCGGGGAGTCACGCCTGTACATATCCTCGAATATGGTGCTCAGCGAGGGAGACATGTACACGAGATGATCTGTGAGGGATGGGGGATGGGAAGTTCTTTTCAGGGGGTAAGGTTCACTTTAAGACTTAAAGGGTCTCCTCCACGGAAATGGCGTCCACATATGACAGACGTACATCTCAGGTAAGGTAAATCAGCCGTCATCCGTTACCCAGCATCCCGTCTCTCTCACCCGTCGGCTCCAATGTCTCAGTGAAGCTCCCCCCATAGCCGTAGTGCCGCTGATCGAGCCGCCAGCGCCGCCTATGAATCAATCGAGCGAAGCGGGGCGCTGCACGGAACATGGCGGGAACGCTCCCCGTCGCTCTCTCTCCGGGCATCACTGCGGATACACGTGTGCCTGGAATACAGATCAGATCGGCATGTCAGCCGTCTAATCCGCCCGGATGATCCGTCTGAGCGCCAATCATCTCCGGGCTGAGCGCGGATCAGGGGAAATCCCCCGCCGTGAATTTGGCGCACTTCACGAGCGATGGCCGCCGCACCCTACCGCCATTGGTCCGCTCTGGTCGCGTTTGATATCCAAAGTTGAATTTGCCGGAGAATTTCCCGTCCGTGTCGCCTCTCTGCGCAGGAGATTGTACAGATTGTAATGTGTGTGCTGAGCCTTAGCCTGGGTTCACACCTATGGAGGGGACTGCATGCTCCATTCACAGGGATAAAGATCGTTCTGTCCAGCCATGTGACTCCTTCCTCTCATCTCATTGGCTGACGAGAACTGTCACTCTGTGAATGGGGCCTGTAATGTCATTAGTCTTATCTCGGCAGCAGAGCTGACTCTACAGATGCGGGGTTCATCAAAATATGGGACAGCAAAGGAGCGCCATGGTGAAAAAGGAGCATCGAGATTCAACTTCTAGGTGAATGTTACAAATGTTACAATCAGAGGAAACTGAGGATTCCCCCTTAAAGGGCCAGAACCCCCAACAACATCCACTTAAAGGGCCCCCACATGATGATGGTGAAATCATGGGAGGAAGAGTTCTCCATATGGCTCTACGCACACAATCCAGTACCAACCATGGCGGATCACCTGACCATGGCGGATCACCTGACCATGGCGGATCACCTGACCATGGCAGCCACGCTCCAGGACGAGGTAGGCTCCTTCCTAGAAATGGAATCCCCCGCACAGATTTTACCGCCGACTTCTGGCACACAGAGGGGTGAAGCAGACTGCCGAGGTGTCATCCTAATCCCCGGAATGTCCCTGGGAATGAATACGGACAGCCGGCGGTCATGTGATCGGTCATGTGGAGGAAGAGACATGGCGGCCTGTGAGAAAGATAGACCGCTGTCGCCGCCATCAGAACGCAGAGTGAGAGACGTCTACCCTCCTCCGTCTTCACCGAATATAGAAGGAGGAAGTGCCGGTGTCACCGCCATCCCCGTCCTCCATTTTGGGATATAAGAAAGCGTTCTGCGTCCCCCGCCATTCCCGCCCTCCTACAGCGCTGCCGCCAGCAGTACACACCGGATGTAGGGGGGGGACCAATGATACCATGTGAGCGTGCCGCATGCCGCCATGTTTTCCTGCGTCAGGGACGTCCATGTGTACTGGATGGACGCGCTGGGGGAGGGGGAGGAGCGTCCACTATCACCTGTCCCAGCATGCTCTGCTCATTAACCCCTTTCTAACCACACACATGAGAGAGACAGCCAAGATGAAACCCCCCCCAGTATAGAGATGTGACCCCGATATTAACCCCTTCCTCCCCAGAGTATAGACATGTGACACGATATTAACCCCTGCCTCCCCATAGTATGAACATGTGACCCGATATTAACCCCTTCCTCCCCACAATATAAACATACGACCATATATTAACCCCTTCCTCCCCACAGTATGATCATGTGACCCGATTTTAGCCCCCCCACAGTATAAACATGCGACCTGATATTAACCTCTTCCTCCCCACAGTATGAACATGTGATCCGATATTAACCCCTCCCCCCACAATATAAACATGTGACCCAATATTAACCCCTTCATCCCCACAGTATGAACATGTGACCCGATATTAACCCCTTCCTCCCCACAGTATGAACATGTGACCAGATATTAACCCCTTCCTCCCCGCAGTATGAACATGTAACCCGATATTAACCCCTTCCCCCCACAATATAAACATGTGACCCGATATTAACCCCTTTATCCCCACAGTATAAACATGTGACCCCATATTAACCCCTTCCTCCCCACAATATAAACATGTGACCCGATATTAACCCCTTTATCCCCACAGTATAAACATGTGACCCCATATTAACCCCTTCCTCCCCACAATATAAACATGTGACCCGATATTAACCCCTTTATCCCCACAGTATAAACATGTGACCCCATATTAACCCCTTCCTCCCCACAATATAAACATGTGACCCCATATTAACCCCTTTATCCCGACAGTATAAACATGTGACCCGATATTAACCCCTTCCTCCCCCACAATATAAACATGTGACCCGATATTAACCCCTCCCCCCCACAATATAAACATGTGACCCGATATTAACCCCTTCCTTGGTACACACATACCATGCGGGCGGACATGTTACCTCACATTAACCCCTTCCTATCTGTACAAACACACACAGATTAACCATCTCCTAACCACACATACCGAGGGTTGGCGGAACACAGATTAACCCTTTCCTCTCTCCACAGATATTGGGCAAACGTGTGACAGAGGATGGAGATGTCACCCCTTTATTAACCCTCTCCTCCCCATACACACTGAGGATGAGGATGTCACCCCTCTATTAACCCTCTCCTCTCCATACACACTGAGGATGAGGATGTCATCCCTCTATTAACCCTCTCCTCTCCATACACACTGAGGATGAGGATGTCACCCCTCTATTAACCCTCTCCTCCCCATATACACAGAGGATGAGGATGTCACCCCTCTATTAACCCTCTCCTCCCCATACACACTGAGGATGAGGATGTCACCCCTCTATTAACCCTCTCCTCTCCATACACACTGAGGATGAGGATGAGGGTGGTCACAGTCCATATTAACCCTTTCCTCTCAGAATGAACACGTGACCTCCCACATTAACCCTTTCTCAGCAACAGGCAAAAGGTAATTGATGGACCGAATTAACCCTTTCCTCCCCCACACAGAGGATGGTGATCTCCCTTCCCCCCGAGACACACAGAGGATGGGGATGGTGTTACCTCTCTGCCATCTTCCCGTCTCCTCTCGGGTCCCGGGGATTAGGATGGCGGATGGAGGGGTCGGGCGGAGGTTGCCATGA
>NW_017307985.1:204564-219888 GCF_000935625.1 Nanorana parkeri
ATGGGGAGGTGACGGGGGTAATAGGGCGGTGATGGGGAGGTGATTATGTGGGGTGATGAGGTGTGATGGAGAGGTGATGAAGTAGGTAATCGGAAGGTGATAGAGAGGTGGAAGGGGGTAATAGAAGAGTGAGGGTGATGGTGACGATGATGGAGAGGTGGTGGGAAGTGATAGGGGGTAATGGAGGTGGTTATATAGTATGATGGAGGGGATGATAGGAGATGATGGAGGGGGTGATAGGGGATGATGGGGTGGGGGAGGTTATGCAAAGGTGATGGAAAGGGGCGATGATGGAGGGTGATGCAGAGATAATAAAGGGGTGATGGGGAGGATAATGTGGGGTGATGAGAATGGGTGGATGGACAGGTGATAGGGGGTGATGGAGAGATGAAGGGGTATAGAGGACAGACCCCTACTGTAATCCATCCTCTGTACACACACAGATATGTGATCGACAAAAGCGCCGCCCTGGCTGATCGATGCCACAGGGCTGCACTAGATGGAGAGCGCTACAAAGCGATGGAATGGAGGACCTTCTTGTGATCTGATTGGTCACATCAAATAATCCGCGTAATGATCAGTTATGTTTGACCATCACAAGAATGGTGTCCGGGCACCAGGGCTCTGCGTTTTTGAATTTTTAGATGGCGTTGGGAATGGTCAAAGCCCCCCGTGGAGAAATTTTCCTTCACTTCCTGTTCTGGAGAAACAAAAGGAAGTGAGAGAAAATCTCTCCAAACGGGAAATCATTTTGTAGTTGTGACCGGAACAAGTGTCCCTGTTGGAAGTTTTAACTTCACTTCCTGTTGACCAGTGTATGCTTTTTCGATTTCCCATCACTATTTGCCTTCGGGACAATGAAAGGCAATTCTCCCAATCAGGGACACCTGGCAGGGTTCCTCTACCCTTCTCCTCTCTCCTCCGTCTCCCTTCTCCCATTCTCGTCTCTCTTTCCCCCTCCATCTCTCTTCTCCCCTCCATCTCTCTTCTCCCCTCCATCTCTTTTCTCCCCTCCATCTCTCTTCTCCCCTACATCTCTTTTCTCCCCTCCATCTCTCTTCTCCCCTCCATCTCTCTTCTCCCCTCCATCTCCCTTCTCCCCTCCATCTCTCTTCTTTACTCTAACTTTCTCCTCCCCTCGCATTTCCTCTCACCTACGTCTCCACCCTCTGCCTCTCTACTTCCCTCCATCTCTCTTCTCCCCTCCATCTCTCTTCTCCCCTCCATCTCTCTTTTCCCCTCCAACTCGATATTCTCTTCTCCCCTCTGCCTCACCTCTAACCCTTGCCTCTCCCCACTGTCTCCATTCTCCCCTAGGTTTCTCCTCTCCCCTACATCACTCTTCTCCCCTCCATCCCTTTCACCCCCCAATCACATTTCTCCCCCCTCTCTCTCTCCTCCCCTCTGTCTCTTATCTTCCCTCCGTCTCTCTTCCCCCCTCCTTCTCTCTTCTCCCCCAATCTCTCTACCTCTCTCTTCTACCCTCCATCTCTCTTCTACCCTCCTTCTCTCTTGTACCCTCCATCTCTCTTCTCCGTCTCTCTTCTCCCTCCATCTTTCTCCTCCCCTCGCTTCTCCTCTCACGTTGGTCTCTCCCCCTCTTCCTCTCTTCTCCCCTTTGCCTCTCTTTTCCCCTCCAACTCTCTTTCTCTCTTAGCCTCTCCCCTCCGCCTCTCCTCTAACCTTCGCCTCTCCCCACTGTCTCTCTTCTCCCCTCCTTAACTCTTCTCCCCTCCTTAACTCTTCTTCCCTCCAACTCTTTTTTTTCCTCCATCTCTTGTCTCCCCTCCGTCTCTCTTGCCCCCTGCATCTCTTTTCTCCCCTTCGTCTCTCTTCTCCTTTCCTTCTCTCTTATCCCCTGCATTTCTCTTCTCCCCTCCATGTCTCTTCTCCCCTCTATCTCTCTTCTCCCCTCCATCTCTCTTCTCCCCTCCGTTTCTCTTCTCCCCCCTTCTCTCTTCTCCCCCAATCTCTCTTCTCTCTCTGTCTCTCTTCTACCCTTCTTCTCTCTTCTCCCCTCCGTCTCTCTCCTTCCCTTTGCCTCTCTTTTCCTTTTCAACTCTCTTCTCCCCCCAATCTCTCTTTTTCACTTCGCCCCACTGTCTCTATCTCTCTTCTCCCCTAAGTTTCTCCTCTCCCCTCCATCTCTATTCTCCCCCCATCTCTGTTCTACCCTCTATCTCCACTCCATCTCTCATCTTCCCTCTGTCTCTCTACTGCCTCAATCTCTGTTATCCTCTCTGTCTCTGTTCTTCCCTCCGTCTCTCTTCTTCCCTCCATCTCTCTTCTCCCCTCCTCATCTCTCTTCTCCCCTCTGTCTCTCTTCTCCCCTCTGTCTCTCTCCTCCCCTCCATCTCTCTTCTCCCCTCTGTCTCTCTCCTCCCCTCCGCCTCTCTTCTCCCCTCCATTTCTCTTCTCCCCTCCGCCTCTCTTCTCCCCTCCTCGTCTCTTTTCTCCCCTCCGTCTCTCTTCTCCCCTCTGTCTCTCTTCTCCCCTCCTGGTCTCTTTTCTCCCCTTCATCTCTCTTCTCCCCTCTGTCTCTCTTCTCCCCTCCTCATCTCTTTTCTCCCCTCCGTCTCTCTTCTCCCCTCCGTCTCTCTTCCCCCTCCGTCTCTCTTCCCCCTCCATCTTTCTTCTCCCCTCCATCTCTCTTCTCCCCTCTGTCTCTCTTCTCCCCTCCGTCTCTCTTCCCCCTCCTCGTCTCTCTTCTCCCCTCCGTCTCTCTTCTCCCCTCTGTCTCTCTTCTCCCCTCCGTCTCTCTCTTCCCCTCATAGTTGTATTGTTTCCATTATTTTGGGCCACTCTGAAGGCAATTAGCTGAGCCGGGTAATTGTTGTAAATAAATAACTTCCTCGGCTCCTCTTTATTTTTAGATGTGTCAGGCTACCGTTTCTATTTTGGTGGATCGCTTATCTCCGAGAGATGGCGAGAGAAATCCACATTCCTTTCTCTGATTGCTGGAAGTCGCTTTGGCCAAAATTCCTCCTCGGAAATGCCGATTCTCCATGATGTGCCGGGAGAGCGGAAGTCTCCATTCTATGATTGATCCAACTGGGTACAGGTTTGACCAACTCGTCTCCGTCACTGATCTCCATAGCTGATACCTGCGGGGAGGGGTTGCACAGTTGTACCGGCTCCTCTCCTGGACTGAAATGGCTTCATCTGATATCACTGCACACTGGGAGCTTCTCACAATGTACATTAGAAGCTACAGTAAGTCACATAGAGCCCGCCTCATTTCCTGGCTGGAGGACGTCCAGCATCATCTAGCTTTTTCTTCCCCAGCCTGATTGTACCTTGCCCCGCCCCTTTTATTGATTGGATTTCAGTTCTTTCAATCATGGAGGCTCAGCATCACATGTGGGCACTACCTAGGGCGGTCTGTATGCAAATACAGCCTGCCTAGGAACGCCCACTTTTTCATACTGACACCCATCCATCAAGGCATTTTGATTTTTGCATAACTCCTCCCACTGCTTGCATCAGGTCCCTTGAGAAGAGTGTTGAGGCAGGGTGTGCATACAATGAGCTGCTATTGCCAACTGGCGTTTAAAAGATAGAATTCTACAACCACCGACAAGCATGCACCCAGTGAAGTCACCTCCCCTGGCCCTCGTGCTGTTTCCAGGTCAGGAACTCACTAAACAGTGAAGTGAGGATGAAGATGACAGCCCTAGAGTCTCCACCTGTAATACAAGTCGGCCTAGGCAGCTCCCAAAGTCTCATTTATCCTTAACAGGTTCCTTTAAATACAGATGTGCGCCGGGAGAAATGGGAACAGCGCAGCTATGAACGCCATTCCAATCGTTCTTCATAATCGTCCATTAATTTCTCCTCTACACATGATGAAATGTGATCATTAGGAATAATACGGCCCCAACCTGAACACTGCATCCGATTCTTCTCATCAATTCATTTCTCTTCTGCTTGGAAGATGAAGAGGACAACCAGTGAAATGCGATTCCAGAATTGCGCCGTAGCTCAGGGCGCAGTGATCTGCCGGCATGGAATTATACGGGATCACAGATGCCAACTGTCCCGCATCTCGGTCCCCAGTCCCAATTATGCTCTTGTCCTGGGATCACAGCGTCACCATTATTTGAATTAGTAAGCATGCAACTCAGGGGAGGGTGACTGTGAGTGGGCGGGTCCTGCACATTTAGGGGTGGGACCTTGTCAGAACATGGGTGTGGTCTGGGTGTGACTGCCCTAAAAGTGGGTGTGTCATGTAAGGGCAGGGGGGGGGGACAATCTCCCATCTGTTGGTCAATATGCACAAGGGGTTCAGATCCTCCAAAATGCAATCTGTTTAGGAAGAATTCCAGACAAAGGCTCCACACACCGCTGTGCTCTTTACGCCTTTGTAGTGGGTGTAGCCAGTAGGCTCCGCCCACTTCAGGCTGCCTGGAGAAAACTACAGGAGGGGGCGGAATCAAGGCCAGTCACCATTCACAAAGAGAGAGAGCAGCAGTGACCGTTTTTTATTACAGGAGGGGGCGGAGACAAGACCAATCACCCTGCACAAGGAGAGAGCAGCAGTGACCGGTCATCATTACAGGAAGCTCCAAGTCTCACACTGGATTACTGCACAGAAGATGGCAGGCCGAGATGGAGGGCCGAGGTTGCTTACCGCTGGGTCATGGAAGCTCAGCAATACATGCGGGTGTTACCTACATGCAAATACACCCTGCCTAGGGACAAAGCTCAAAATACACAAAGCTCGCCAAGATTAAAGAAGAACACACGTGACTCTGGTATTTAGGCAACATTTACTGATCTTGGATAAGATTTAACAGGAAAACTTATATCTAATGCTGAGCTCCGCTTTAGTACCTCGCTGCTGATTGGCTGTTTTGTAAACTCTTCCTGCTGAACATGTCTTTGAGCTAATGGTGACCTGTGGATCACAATCTCAGCAAGAGTCTGCTGTCTTTCAACACTTACATTTCTACCCGCCACCCCAGCCTGGAGTTCTGCATTCAGAGAAGGTCTAATTAATGAACCCGCCAGAGGACGACTCTTCACACAGGGCAGACATGGCTCCCTGACAGGCAGTCAACAGAGACGCAAGAGTTGTCTAATCTGCATGACGCGCTCCAGCGATTTTGCATCTTAAGGATCCTCTCCGCTCCTCGTGCTGCAAATCAGCGCCTTCCCTCTAATTACCCCTCCTTCATTACAACATCTACAGCCAAAAATAATAATAATAATAACAGCTGCTAGATGAGGGGCGCGGAGCGTTGTGTGCATCCGCTGACAGGTGGTGCGTCTCCCTAACGATGTAAATATTCAATAAATAATGAAGGATCCCGGCAATGTATAGAGATTGCTGCGTGCCAGGAACCTCCCGAGGAAGACATCTCACTTTGTTACCGAGAAACGTATTTCCTGGGGAAAGAAGATCTTCCCACCGATCGGCCTTTTTTATACATTCGATACAATATACACTATATTGCCAAAAGTATTGGGACGCCTTTACAAAGAATATTTAGTAGCAAGGAAATGGAACACCGGACTCCAATGATTTGGAGGGGCGCCCCAATACTTTTGGCAATATAGTGTACATTGGATACATTTTATACATTTATATATTATAAATACAAATGCTCTTCATAGCGTTCATCTTCTATAATGTCAGGTTTCTCCTCCGTCTGTTTTTCTAGAGATCAGCCACAAGTGATTGCAACTGTCGAAAGAGACAATCCAGATACTGTCACATTGTTATTATACAGATAGGCAACCTCGGCCCTCCAGCTTTGCTGAAACTACCAATCCCATTATGCCTTTGTCTCTGGAAGTCATGTCTGGGTCTGTCAGAGTCTTGCAAAGCCTCATGGGACTTGTAGTCCCGCAACAGCTGGAGGGCCGAGGTTGCTTACCGCTGGGTCATGGAAGCTCAGCAATACATGCGGGTGTTACCTACATGCAAATACACCCTGCCTAGGGATGCCCACACCTTCAGACTAACACCCGCCCATCAAAGCATTTTGCTATTTGCATAACTCCTCCCAAGAGCCCGCCTACTGCTTGTAACATGACTGAGGACTCTTGAGGAGTACTGAGGCAGGGTGCTGTGATGTTTTCAGGAAGCTATGTAAATCATCCTGCCGGCCCCTCCCACCAGCCATGATCTGCCTGCATTCCATGCAGAAGCTCAGAGACCGAGGGATGACATCAGTAGGTCTAGAATAGGGTACATAATGCAAACAGAAAGCTTTTATTTAAAAATGTCATTAGCATGTTGATGAGGGGGGAGACTGGAATCAGGAAAGGAATGACCTGCATTGCATAGAGAAGCACAGAGACCCGATGATGACATCACTGGGACTAAAATAAGATCTATAGAGAAAACAGAAAGGTTTTATTTAAAGATTTCAAGATTCTAACGAGGGAGGAAAGAGATGATCCATGACAGGCAACATGCATGTCATCAATGTCACCCTCAAAGCCACATGCAATGACCCTCCCCCGATGTATGGCATGTTTTTTGTACATTGGATATGCCCCCCATGGCAGTGCCCAGCTGCCTTCTATCCTTACAAATGCCCAGAATTTACCAAGATCCCCCCGTCCCCCACTCCCCTCCCTGCTCCCCGTAGACTTCCTTGGAATTGTTCTCTAATTTCAGGTTCGCTGATTCTCGAACACGATTCCCGGAAGCCGAGCAAAACCGCCAATCACTAATTATTATATTCTTCAGCATGCAACCCGCCATCCCATCGTGACAGCAGACGCATTCTCTACAGCAAAAATAAAAGGGACATTGATCCCTATTCAGCCTGCGTTGCCATGGAAACAGAGACAGCCGCACATATGTCCTCATAAAGACCCAATTTTCCTGTAATATCTGAAGTATGAATCCTGAAATGACATTTTCCATGTGAGCGCACACAGACTGGACACCGAGTACTGGGGGGGGGGTCCCTTCCTATGACACCCCCCGCGCCAATCGTAACAAATACAAAATGAAATACTTTCTACTTGTTCAGAAATAAGTGTCATGATGGAAATCAACGTTGTTATCATTGTATCACTCATTGCCTCATTGTATTGTTGTATCATTGTATCATTCATTGTATCATTGTGTCGTGTCATTGTTATCATTGTGTCATTGTATCGTATCATTGTGTCATTCATTGTATCATTCATTGTGTCGTTGTATCATTGTGTTGTTGTATCATTGTGTTGTATCAGTGTGTCGTTGTATCATTGTATCATTTATTGTATCATTGTGTTGTTGTGTCATTGTATTCTATCATTGTGTCGTTGTGTCATTGTATCATTGTGTCGTGTCGTTGTATCATTGTGTCATTGTGTTGTATCATTGTGTTGTATCATTGTGTCGTTGTATCATTGTGTCATTCTGTCATTGTGTCATTCTGTCATTCAGTCATTGTACTGAGGATAGTTTATCTTCAGGGATTGCTCTCATACTGCAGCAAGTCAAAGAACGCCCATATATGGTATGGAAAAGGATACTTCCTTATTAGGTCGATGACATCACAGAGGGGGGGCACCCCATAATTCCCCCACTGCTTAGTAAATCACAGGGATTCCCTTCACCTGTTTACTGTTGCCAATGCAGTAGGATGTGATATTCAGCTGACTTTGAATAAAGGACATAATAGTAAACGAAGGGAGTGACTAGAAAGGGAATCAGTCAACACACCAGACATGGAAAGTCAGAGATTCATTTATTTTTTTGTCAATTTTGCCTTAAAAAGGTATCAAACAAATAGAAAGGTGACTTAAAGGAGAACACCCCAAACACGTTAGACATGTAAGATGCGGAGAAATTCGGTTCGGATATTTCGTCATTTCGGGTTTTAGGTCTGAAATTGAATCCAGTTCGGGTTTCGGATGAGTTTACGAATATCACAGAAAACCAGATACAGATATTAATACTAAAGCTGAATCTCCCAGACCCGAATGGCATTCAAGATCCGAATTTCCGAATTGCATTGGGGGGCTCAATGCAAATCGCGCGACAAACGCGTGATTTGCGAACCGCTCAATGTGAATGGGTTCTTAGGGTAACAGGAGGACACAAACTAGCGTCCTCCCGTCACCCTAGGCTCAGTATACCGCGAGCTGCTGCTCGCTGTATACTGAGACGCCGCAGCTGAAGCGGATCCCGACAATTATGTCTGGATCCGCCCAGCTGCGTGACTGACAGCTGGCTCTGCCTATCTAGAGGCAGAGCCAGCTGTACCCGCCCCCTCCCCCGTCCATTCCGCCAATCAGCGATGGTGGATCGGAGCAGGGAGGGGGGAATCCAGTCTCTCCCCTGTCACGGCAGAGACCCGTGACAGGCTTTCCGAGGTGAGCGAACGCCGGTATGTGTTCTCTCACCTCCCGATCTACTGAGCCGACCTGTGACAGTCTCATTGTCACAGGTTGGCTAGAACTATGAGGTGAGTGAAAAGAACCCCCCCCCCCCCCCCTCATAGTTCTCCTTTAAAAGCTAAAACAACAAAGTCGGCTTTTGCTGCAAAATTCACCTTCAATCCAGAGATTTCCACTTCAGTACTTTTTTTCTGCCACTAGATGTCCTCTTTCTGATGGCCAGCATCATTTATCCCAGTTCAGGTTATCCTTGACCCGCCTCCACTTTTAAATGGGCTGTGAAAAAGAGCAGCAGCACAGTGACAATGCAGGAGCACAATTAGGAGAGTTGTCACTCTATAACAGGAAGTGTTATACACCCCCTACCTCGTTATCCCTTCTTTGTCCTGAAATTCCCCAAATTATCTCTTCAGATTCCGGACCGAGCGGCCCATGTGCTTTACATGTTTCACAGATGACACAGAGACAACACGGGAACATCTCAGGTGTTCTGTACAGAAAAAATATACAATGTAGAAAAAAAGTATCCAAAAAAAGGAAACATTGTACAAAGATGGAGGAGGGAAGACTGGAATGTATATCTACATTGGAGACAACCCGCTCCCCCCGTCCCGGTGACCGCGGATGAGCTCAAGTTCAGACTGAACATGGAAGGAAGATCCTTCCCCTGCCGCCCAATCAGCTGTGGCCCAGGAATTCTTGCCCATAAACAAAGGGGTGGGATGCAATGATGTCATTGACCTTATATTGCCGCATGGTTATACTTGGTCATTGACACTGACCCTATATGAGTGCGTAGCCCTAAAGGGTCAATGGCATCAGCGCAAGTGTGGGAATACCCCATTCTGCAGCTGATTGGGTGGGAGGCCCCATGGCACTTCAAACCTGAGCTCATCCCTTGTGTCACCGATACAGAAGGGGCGGAGAAATCCAAATTGTCGTCATCAGAGCAAAAGGGGAAAATAAATCTTCCTATTGGGGTCAGTGGGAATTACATTCATTTTAGGGAGATCCCCCCCCCCTCCCCCTTGCACTTCTTCTAGAAAGGATTGACAGCATGCTGGACAATTTCAGGAACAGATTCAGGGGCTTGCTCCATTTGATAAATCGTCAGTCTGCAGTTATTTCACTAAGCTTTGCCTGGTCTGAGTGTCAGCTCTTGTGCCAAGACCCGTTTCCACTATATCGCATTGCAATGGGAAGCTTTTCCTCCAAGCTGACCCGTCACCTGATTGCACATATCCCTCATAATGGCCCTCCCGCGGGATCTGCCTCTCGCCGTCAGCGCAGTGCTGCCTTGTTAGCAGGGGGCGGAGCCCGGAGCAACCCCGGAATACCAAGCAGTCTGTAAATGGATTTCATGTAGCGTGTAATGAGGGGCCATGGCGAGGGCAGCGGCATCTCTCCAACTTGTTAGAGCAGCCATCACCAACCAGAGTTCCTCTAGAGGTTGCTGGGGGTTCCTTGAGCTGTGGCCTCCAAAGATGGTGGTGCCTGCATGGTTCCGGGGCCAACGCCACTTTACAGAGGCAGCGGCATGACACAAAATATGACTGTAAGGGGAACAAACTAACCACCATAAGGGGGAGGGGGGTCATTTTTCCCACTGACCACCAATGTAAAGAGCATTTTCCCAATGACCCTGACTGGTCTTGTCTCCGCCCACTCCTTTTATAGTGGGTGGGGCCTGCTGGCCCCTCCCACAGTTCCTAGAGACCTGAAAATGATCTCAAGGCTTTCCCTGGGGTCAAAAAAAAAATGTTTTGAAAAGCTGGCCATAGACTGCTCAGATTTGACCAGTGTGTGGCCCCATTGGGATCTAACCAACCCTAACCCTCGGTCCACGGGGGCCCCTCTGCTGAACTGACAGCAGGAGAGAGGGGACTATTTTTCCTCTCTCCGCTGCTGCAGAGGAATGTCGGGAGGTGCAGCAGAGGAATGTCGGGAGGTGCAGCAGAGGAATGTCGGGAGGTGCGGCAGCTGAACATTAACTTTTAGTCCCGGCCTGTAGAGGCGGATTGATATCATCTGCGTACCCGCCCAACAGGTGAGAGGAGCAGAGTCTGGAGAGTGAGACAAGTAAGAACAAAGCGCCCAAAGAACGTGTTTGTAGTTTGTCATTTGTTTCATTATCTCATTTGATTTGCTGTGCTCTCTAATGCATTGCTGGCTGCCTGGCTGGGATTTGTAGTCCTCTATAGCTAGTGGTATTCTGTATTGCTGTATAATGTTAATGTATTGCTGGGATTTGTAGTCCTCTATAGCTGGTGGTATTCTGCATTGCTGTATAAATATATTGCTGGGATTTCTAGTCCTCTATGGCTGATGATATTATTCTGCATTGCTGTATAATGTATTGCTGTGATTTGTAGTCCTCTATAGCTAGTGGCTCTCTGCACTGTTGTGTAATGTGTTGCTGGGATTTGTAGTTCTCTATAGCTGAAGGAATTCTGCATTGCTGTATAATGTGTTGCTGGGATTTGTAGTCCTCTATAGCTGATGGTATTCTGCATTGCTGTATAATGTGTTGCTGGGATTTGTAGTCCTCTATAGCTGATGGTATTCTGCATTGCTGTATAATGGTATTACTGGGATTTGTAGTCCTCTATAGCTGAAGGAATTCTGCATTGCTGTATAATGTATTGCTGGGATTTGTAGTCCTCTATAGCTGATGGTATTCTGCATTGCTCTATAATGTATTGCTGGGATATATAGTCCTGTATAGCTGATGGTATTCTGCATTGCTGTGTAATGTATTGCTGGGATTTGTAGTCCTCTATAGCTGATGGTATTCTGCATTGCTGTGTAATGTATTGCTGGGATTTGTAGTCCTCTATAGCTGATGGTATTCTGCATTGCTGTGTAATGTATTGCTGGGATTTGTAGTCCTCTATAGCTGATGGTAGTATTCTGCATTGCTGTATAATGTATTGCTGGGATATATAGTCCTGTATAGCTGATGGTATTCTGCATTGCTGTGTAATGTATTGCTGGGATTTGTAGTCCTCTATAGCTGATGGTATTCTGCATTGCTCTATAATGTTTTGCTGGGATATATAGTCCTGTATAGCTGATGGTATTCTGCATTGCTGTATAATGTGTTGCTGGGATTTGTAGTCCTCTATAGCTGATGGTATTCTGCATTGCTGTGTAATGTATTGCTGGGATTTGTAGTCCTCTATAGCTGATGGTAGTATTCTGCATTGCTGTATAATGTATTGCTGGGATATATAGTCCTGTATAGCTGATGGTATTCTGCATTGCTGTGTAATGTATTGCTGGGATTTGTAGTCCTCTATAGCTGATGGTATTCTGCATTGCTCTATAATGTTTTGCTGGGATATATAGTCCTGTATAGCTGATGGTATTCTGCATTGCTCTATAATGTATTGCTGGGATTTGTAGTCCTCTATAGCTGATGGTATTCTGCATTGCTGTGTAATGTATTGCTGGGATTTGTAGTCCTCTATAGCTGATGGTATTCTGCATTGCTCTATAATGTTTTGCTGGGATATATAGTCCTGTATAACTGACAGTACTAATAATAGCGATATACTGATACTAGTATCGATGCCGATACCGAGTATTTTGGATATTACTCGCACTTGCCCAAATGCTCTGATACTCCCGCTGCGGGAACTTCTGGTAAGAGGGAGATTTCCTCTGACCGGCAGTGCCGCATGGAGCTGGCTTCTTGGCCAATTAGGAATCTGGGCGGCGGGTAATGATTGGCCGGGAAGCCCGCTCCATGCTGTTTGGCGGCTCCATGCTGATTGGCTGGTAAGCCCGGCCAATCAGCTTTGATCCAGCAAAACAGCTGCCGTGTGGCTCAGGAGGGAGGTGTGTCAGATGTCAACCTATCCGATGTTTCCTGGTGTTGGTGGGTGGAACCTCCCATCCTCGTGTCGGGAACA
Organism: Nanorana parkeri; assembly: GCF_000935625.1. NCBI lineage: Eukaryota > Metazoa > Chordata > Amphibia > Anura > Dicroglossidae > Nanorana > Nanorana parkeri. Next base: position 216,825 of record NW_017307985.1, read on the forward strand.
CTGTCGTCATAGAGATTCACTGCACATGCCCCCGGGTCTGACAGCGTGGAAGCTTCCTGCGTATGTCTGCACCTATGTGGGCCCTCCAGTAGCAGGCTCTAGATCTGCAGGCTGAGAGTTATACTGACAATACATGTCCCGGTGTCCCTCATGTAATCCACTTCCTCAGGTGGGCGCTGAGGATGGAGTACTGCATGGCAACAGGGCTCGATGCTGATGACCAGTATGGACTAAGAGGACCAGTATAGACTAAGAGGACCAGTATAGACTAAGAGGACCAGTATAGACTAAGATGACCAGTAAAGACTAAGAGGACCAGTATAGACTAAGAGGACCAGTATAGACTAAGAGGACCAGTATAGACTAAGATTGTCAGTAGTACTGCGATCTCTATTAAAGGTAATGAGTACCCGGAAGCTACACGGACACATGACTGGGGATAAGAGAATATATCTGATGCCGGGTCTATGTGAAGTCTGTTGGAGCGGAGTTGCCCTTTAATCGGCATGCACAGCCTGGTGGTTGGCCGCCTGTATTGCATATTAATTACATCGGAGAATTTGGTCCTTGCAAAGGCCTAAGCCATGAGCCGGAGGATGACAATGGCCGGGCCGGGCCTGTCCCCATCCCGCCGCCCCCCGTTACTGCACACGCAGCGCCCTTTGTCTGAGAAGAATCGCTCCTTTCACCGTCCCTTCTGCTGCCATTGTCCCCCCCCCCACATGAGACCAGCGCTGGCGGCTTCTCAGCCCTCCCAGAGAAGAAAGCGCTTCTGTCCCCCCTGTCTGTGTGGGGGAGGGGAAATCTGACCATCAGACCTCCATGGGGACACCGGGGACGACCCCGCATCACATCCGGACCAATCACACAGGCAGCTAAGTCAGCACGGCGGCCGAACAGTGCTGTATACACTGCCGTGGCCATGCCCAGTATGAGTGGGTTGTCTCCACTGATTCCTAAGGCAACCGGAAGGGGCAACTGTGAGTGGGACCTCCCCCAGTGATCAGTCTGCTGCAGGCAGGGGGAAGCACTTCCTCAGTCTCCCCTCCCCCAGTGATCAGTCTGCTGCAGGCAGGGGGAAGCACTTCCTCAGTCTCCCCTCCCCCAGTGATCAGTCTGCTGCAGGCAGGAGGAAGCATTTCCTCCATCTCCCCTCCCCCAGTGATCAGTCTGCAACATGGTAACTTTGTAGCAAGTCACAAGGTGAGAGTCTCCAGCAGGGGGCTGATCTGTGTCAGACATTTGTGAACACAGCCAATAACTGCACAGTCACCAGGATTTACATGATTGTGTCATCTCTGAGCCGGCATCTCAGTCCAGGAAGTAGATGGTGACCCGGGATGATGCCTGAATAAAGATGGTGCCGTCCTTCAGGGGGAGTCCTGCGATCTCTGTGAGACGTAATACATACCTGGAAGGCAGATCCGGATGGGTCCAAGCGCTGCACTTTCAGGATCCGAAGGCAGTTGTGTATTCCTTTAAATATGAACATCAATGTATTTTTTGCATACAGCTAGTATAGGAACCCTGACCTGTCCTCATATCAGCTTCCTGTTATTCTCTCCAACTGAGAGGGGGATGGGCAGCACTAGGAGCCGATCAGGCTGTCCCGCATGTGCTGACAGGAGGAGACAGCAGAGCGAGCAGCGGAATGTCTCATTGGTGTACTTCTGCTCCTGCACTGTCCAGTCAGCAGGCTGGGGGTGGGGAGGGGGGACATCACTGTGTCCCCCTAAACTCTGACAGAGAATACGGTGTCACCTCACGGTGGGTTTTCCTGATGGTGACAACAGTGAAACATGTCTATGTAATGTGTGTTTTAAAGGGCCACTCGGAGGCCGTTGTGATGGTGACAACACAAGAGCTCAGCTGGGAGACTGGGACAGAGCGTTGTCACCCTATAACAGGAAGCGTCCGAACAAGAGCTTCCATGAAAGGATCACCGGGGATTATTTCAGTGAAAGCTGGGGGTGAAAACAGTGGACCGCGTCGGTGCAATGTGTGTTGAAACAGACACCACATGAGTGGGTGACAACACGGGACCACAATGAGGAGACTGTACAGAGCGTTGTCACCCTATAAAAAGAAAAAAATGTACAGAAGCTGGGTAGTCTCAGCGCTGCGGTGGCCTTGTAACGGAACCCCCAGAAATGATCTCAGTCATCCGTCTAAAGTGTAAACAACTCGTCCTTCAATGACGCAGGTTCCAGAGGACAAAGCGATCACCTGACACACGCAGATTACATACATGACGAGGTGAGATAAGAAATCCGCAACTCAAAACATGGAAGAGAAAACAATACTGAGGGCGATATGTTTGGGTTTTACCCTCCCCCGCCAGAGCCGAGTTTGGTGGGGTGACATCTTCAGTGTCAGAGGTCGGCCTGAATGATGGGGGGTCAGTGATTTTTACTCTCCCACGTACTGCTCCTTTAAGCAGATGGAACATTCGGCCTACTATGATGGGAACTACCCGGCCTGTAGCTGCCATTATTCTCCTATGACCGCACAACGCACCAATCACGCGCACTGATTGTTAGACGCGTAAGCTGCGGGGAAATTCGGTTCGGGTTTCGGACGAAATTCAGAAAATGTTCCTTAGTCTCCGACAGTGGCATCACAAGGCGGGTGCGGCCGCCACCCGGGTGCCACCATTGGAGGGGTGACCCCAAAATGACTCGCAGTCATTTTGGTGTCACCCCCCCCCCTCTAAGGCCCCGTTCACATTGAGCGATTTATCGCGCGGTAATTCCCGCGATATCGCTCCTCAATGCATTTCAATGGGGCAAAGGGTCCTGCTGTCGCGGGTCGTGTGTCGCTACAGCAGGACCCTTTTTGTAGCGGATTTAGCCGCGATCCAAGCTTACTCAATGCTTGCGACAAACGCGCGATTTGCATATCGCGGAGTGTGAATGGGGCCTCAAAAGTCGGGCGCTCGGTCATGGACCGAACGCCTGACAGTATCAGGAGAGAGGAGGGGTACCGGCGGCATACCTTATCCTGCCGGGTGAATGTCCCCTCCTCTCTCTGCCGGCGTCCATCACCAAGATGGCCGCCGGCAGGT
>NW_017307985.1:220133-221501 GCF_000935625.1 Nanorana parkeri
GTGACCCCAAAATGACTCGCAGTCATTTTGGTGTCACCCCCCCCCCCTCTAAGGCCCCGTTCACATTGAGCGATTTATCGCGCGGTAATTCCCGCGATATCGCTCCTCAATGCATTTCAATGGGGCAAAGGGTCCTGCTGTCGCGGGTCGTGTGTCGCTACAGCAGGACCCTTTTTGTAGCGGATTTAGCCGCGATCCAAGCTTACTCAATGCTTGCGACAAACGCGCGATTTGCATATCGCGGAGTGTGAATGGGGCCTCAAAAGTCGGGCGCTCGGTCATGGACCGAACGCCTGACAGTATCAGGAGAGAGGAGGGGTACCGGCGGCATACCTTATCCTGCCGGGTGAATGTCCCCTCCTCTCTCTGCCGGCGTCCATCACCAAGATGGCCGCCGGCAGGTATCAGCATGATGACGTCATCGCGCACGCGCGGCAGTATGCTGATACACTGCATGCGCAGTGACGTCTTGGCGGGGGGACACTCGGTTACCGCCTCGGGGCGCCCCTGGTCTCGGATGAGTTTACGAATATTCGTTGTGAATACCGATATTGATACTAAAGGTGAGTGAGGCTCCCAGACCCCGAATGCCAAGCGGAAATGTCGGATTCAGACCCATTCGGATGCATTAACCCGACAAACACATCTGATTGGCCGGAGAAGACAGTTCAAAATTCGTATTCGGAATTCGGAAATTGGGATGTGTCCGAATTTTGAGTCGGAATGGAAAGAATCGCACATGTGCACAGCTCGTATGTTCATATGGAGAGCAGTGCGTGTCCACCGTAACCAGATGGAACATTCGGCTCTGTGTGATGGGAACTACACGGCCTGCCATTCGTCTCCTATGACCGTACAATGGTGCGCACTATGTGACTCTGCAATGTATTGTCAGTTGTATGTGGAGTTCTCCTTCAGTCTCTGTGCTGTATTAGAGATATGGCACCCCCATGTATTAGGGATATGGCACCCCCATGTATTAGGGATATGGTACCCCCATGTATTAGAGATATGGCACCCCCATGTATTAGGAATATGGTACCCCCATGTATTAGGCATATGGCACCCCCGTGCATTAGGGATATGGTACCCCCATGTATTAGGAATATGGTACCCCCATGTATTAGGCATATGGCACCCCCATGTATTAGGGATATGGTACCCCCATGTATTAGGAATATGGCACCCCCATGTATTAGGGATATGGCACCCCCATGTATTAGGGATATGGTACCCCCATGTATTAGGCATATGGCACCCCCATGTATTAGGCATATGGCACCCCCATGTATTAGAGATATGGCACCCCCATGTATTAGGGATATGGCACCCCCATGTATTAGGGATATGGCACCCCCATGTATTAGG
>NW_017307985.1:224109-234990 GCF_000935625.1 Nanorana parkeri
TGGACCGAACGCCTGACAGTATCAGGAGAGAGGAGGGGTACCGGCGGCATACCTTATCCTGCCGGGTGAATGTCCCCTCCTCTCTCTGCCGGCGTCCATCACCAAGATGGCCGCCGGCAGGTATCAGCATGATGACGTCATCGCGCACGCGCGGCAGTATGCTGATACACTGCATGCGCAGTGACGTCTTGGCGGGGTGACACTCGGTTACCGCCTCGGGGCGCCCCTGGTCTCGGATGAGTTTACGAATATTCGTTGTGAATACCGATATTGATACTAAAGGTGAGTGAGGCTCCCAGACCCCGAATGCCAAGCGGAAATGTCGGATTCAGACCCATTCGGATGCATTAACCCGACAAACACATCTGATTGGCCGGAGAAGACAGTTCAAAATTCGTATTCGGAATTCGGAAATTGGGATGTGTCCGAATTTTGAGTCGGAATGGAAAGAATCGCACATGTGCACAGCTCGTATGTTCATATGGAGAGCAGTGCGTGTCCACCGTAACCAGATGGAACATTCGGCTCTGTGTGATGGGAACTACACGGCCTGCCATTCGTCTCCTATGACCGTACAATGGTGCGCACTATGTGACTCTGCAATGTATTGTCAGTTGTATGTGGAGTTCTCCTTCAGTCTCTGTGCTGTATTAGAGATATGGCACCCCCATGTATTAGGGATATGGCACCCCCATGTATTAGGGATATGGTACCCCCATGTATTAGAGATATGGCACCCCCATGTATTAGGAATATGGTACCCCCATGTATTAGGCATATGGCACCCCCGTGCATTAGGGATATGGTACCCCCATGTATTAGGAATATGGTACCCCCATGTATTAGGCATATGGCATCCCCGTGTATTAGGGATATGGTACCCCCGTGTATTAGGGATATGGTACCCCCGTGTATTAGGGATATGGTACCCCCGTGTATTAGGGATATGGTACCCCCGTGTATTAGGGATATGGTACCCCCGTGTATTAGGGATATGGTACCCCCGTGTATTAGGGATATGGTACCCCCGTGTATTAGGGATATGGTACCCCCGTGTATTAGGGATATGGTACCCCCGTGTATTAGGGATATGGTACCCCCGTGTATTAGGGATATGGTACCCCCGTGTATTAGGGATATGGTACCCCCGTGTATTAGGGATATGGTACCCCCGTGTATTAGGGATATGGTACCCCCGTGTATTAGGGATATGGTACCCCCGTGTATTAGGGATATGGTACCCCCGTGTATTAGGGATATGGTACCCCCGTGTATTAGGGATATGGTACCCCCGTGTATTAGGGATATGGTACCCCCGTGTATTAGGGATATGGTACCCCCGTGTATTAGGGATATGGTACCCCCGTGTATTAGGGATATGGTACCCCCGTGTATTAGGGATATGGTACCCCCGTGTATTAGGGATATGGTACCCCCGTGTATTAGGGATATGGTACCCCCGTGTATTAGGGATATGGTACCCCCGTGTATTAGGGATATGGTACCCCCGTGTATTAGGGATATGGTACCCCCGTGTATTAGGGATATGGTACCCCCGTGTATTAGGGATATGGTACCCCCGTGTATTAGGGATATGGTACCCCCGTGTATTAGGGATATGGTACCCCCGTGTATTAGGGATATGGTACCCCCGTGTATTAGGGATATGGTACCCCCGTGTATTAGGGATATGGTACCCCCGTGTATTAGGGATATGGTACCCCCGTGTATTAGGGATATGGTACCCCCGTGTATTAGGGATATGGTACCCCCGTGTATTAGGGATATGGTACCCCCGTGTATTAGGGATATGGTACCCCCGTGTATTAGGGATATGGTACCCCCGTGTATTAGGGATATGGTACCCCCGTGTATTAGGGATATGGTACCCCCGTGTATTAGGGATATGGTACCCCCGTGTATTAGGGATATGGTACCCCCGTGTATTAGGGATATGGTACCCCCGTGTATTAGGGATATGGTACCCCCGTGTATTAGGGATATGGTACCCCCGTGTATTAGGGATATGGTACCCCCGTGTATTAGGGATATGGTACCCCCGTGTATTAGGGATATGGTACCCCCGTGTATTAGGGATATGGTACCCCCGTGTATTAGGGATATGGTACCCCCGTGTATTAGGGATATGGTACCCCCGTGTATTAGGGATATGGTACCCCCGTGTATTAGGGATATGGTACCCCCGTGTATTAGGGATATGGTACCCCCGTGTATTAGGGATATGGTACCCCCGTGTATTAGGGATATGGTACCCCCGTGTATTAGGGATATGGTACCCCCGTGTATTAGGGATATGGTACCCCCGTGTATTAGGGATATGGTACCCCCATGTATTAGGGATATGGCACCCCCATGTATTAGGGATAGGGCACCCCCATATATTAGGGATATGGCACCCCCATGTATTAGGCATATGGCATCCCCGTGTATTAGGGATATGGTACCCCCGTGTATTAGGGATATGGTACCCCCGTGCATTAGGGATATGGTACCCCCATGTATTAGGGATATGGCTCCCCCATGTATTAGGGATATGGCACCCCCATATATTAGGGATATGGCACCCCCATGTATTAGGCATATGGCATCCCCGTGTATTAGGGATATGGTACCCCCGTGCATTAGGGATATGGTACCCCCATGTATTAGGGATATGGCTCCCCCATGTATTAGGGATATGGCACCCCCATATATTAGGGATATGGCACCCCCATGTATTAGGCATATGGCATCCCCGTGTATTAGGGATATGGTACCCCCGTGCATTAGGGATATGGTACCCCCATGTATTAGGGATATGGCTCCCCCATGTATTAGGGATATGGCACCCCCATATATTAGGGATATGGCACCCCCATGTATTAGGCATATGGCATCCCCGTGTATTAGGGATATGGTACCCCCGTGCATTAGGGATATGGTACCCCCATGTATTAGGGATATGGCTCCCCCATGTATTAGGGATATGGCACCCCCATATATTAGGGATATGGCACCCCCATGTATTAGGCATATGGCATCCCCGTGTATTAGGGATATGGTACCCCCGTGCATTAGGGATATGGTACCCCCATGTATTAGGGATATGGCTCCCCCATGTATTAGGGATATGGCACCCCCATATATTAGGGATATGGCACCCCCATGTATTAGGCATATGGCATCCCCGTGTATTAGGGATATGGTACCCCCGTGCATTAGGGATATGGTACCCCCATGTATTAGGGATATGGCTCCCCCATGTATTAGGGATATGGCACCCCCATATATTAGGGATATGGCACCCCCATGTATTAGGCATATGGCATCCCCGTGTATTAGGGATATGGTACCCCCGTGCATTAGGGATATGGTACCCCCATGTATTAGGGATATGGCTCCCCCATGTATTAGGGATATGGCACCCCCATATATTAGGGATATGGCACCCCCATGTATTAGGCATATGGCATCCCCGTGTATTAGGGATATGGTACCCCCGTGCATTAGGGATATGGTACCCCCATGTATTAGGGATATGGCTCCCCCATGTATTAGGGATATGGCACCCCCATATATTAGGGATATGGCACCCCCATGTATTAGGCATATGGCATCCCCGTGTATTAGGGATATGGTACCCCCGTGCATTAGGGATATGGTACCCCCATGTATTAGGGATATGGCTCCCCCATGTATTAGGGATATGGCACCCCCATATATTAGGGATATGGCACCCCCATGTATTAGGGATATGGCACCCCCATATTAGGGATATGGCACCACCGTGTATTAGGGATATGGCATCCCCGTGTATTAGGGATAGGTCACCCCCGTGTATTAGGGATATGGTACCCCCGTGCATTAGGGATATGGTACCCCCATGTATTAGGGATATGGTACCCCCATGTATTAGGGATATGGCACCCCCATGTATTAGGGATATGGCACCCCCATGTATTAGGGATATGGCACCCCCATATATTAGGTATATGGTACCCCATGTATTAGGGATATGGTACCCCCGTGTATTAGGGATTATGGCACCCCCGTGTATTAGGGATACGGCACCACCATGTATTAGGGATATGGCATCCCCGTGTATTAGGGATATGGTACCCCCATGTATTAGAGATATGGCACCCCCATGTATTAGGGATATGGTACCCCCATGTATTAGGGATATGGCACCCCCATGTATTAGGGATATGGCACCCCCAGCATCCTGCTAGTCTTTGTATCCGCTTCCTGTTTCTATTTCTTTGTATCCATTATATTTGTTTTCTCATTATATCATCGTTATATTTATTCAGTGATTGGCTGGCTGAGTTCCCCCGCAGCTCACACAGCAGCCATGTGGAGCCCTGCAGGCACTATTTGGTTGTTAATCTCCGATTACACAGAGCCGAGCCTATTAATATTCTCCCTTTTATCCGGCAGCTGCCTCCGCCATCTCTTCCCAGGATTAGCAATCAGTCATTGCTGCACGCGCTGGGCCCTCTATCGGCCTCGCCGGGCTCCGGCCTCCCCGTCACCCCGTCCCTAATTTGTCCGCACGGCCTCCAGACTGCGCCACAATGGACGTTAGCGGCAGATGGCGTCCAATGAGCTGCAGGATAAAACCCAATTCCCTGAGACCTGCCATGTTATATAACCATCGGCCTTCAACTTGTACTATAAGTGGCCAGGGCCGGATTTCCCACAAGGCCAGCCAAGGCCCAGCCTTGGGGCAGCAGGGAGTAGAGGGGCATCAGGGGTGTGGAATTCCTATCTCCTGATGCCCTGGACGTGCAGTTTTGGGCAGGTAGTTGTTTTCTACATTTAGCCCTGGTTTGGGCAAAATGTCCCCGAGATCACTTGTATGCAGCCTGCAGGCAGTGGCGTCACAAGGGGGGTGCGGCCCGCACCCGGGTGCCACCATTGGAGGGGTGACACCAAAATGATTCACAGTCATTTTGGTGTCACCCCCCCCTCTGAAAAGTCGGGCACTCGGTCATGGACCGAACGCTCGACAGTATCAGGAGAGAGGAGGGGACCCATGGCTAAAAACGCACTGTGTGCCGTCAGAAGAAGCGCCGGACCCTTTCCTAAAGAATCGCACTGCCCCGTGCTGCGCAGGTGTGAATGGGCACCATAGAGAATAATGTGATTTCCATTGTCATGCATTGTAGCACGATCACGATAGAAGAGGCGCAACAAATTGCAAGGGTGCTTAACTGCAGGCTGGTAGTGATGAGCGGACCGGGATGCTTTTGGTTGCCATCAAAATTGACATTCCATAGCGTTCAACAGCATTGCGTCACAAACATATGTAAAAAAACGTACACACTCATCGCACTCCTGACCGGATAGAAAACCCTAATTGTAGGGTGGGTTAGGAAATGACCGCAAAATAAGTCCAAAAAGGGTCACAGGCACTCCAGCATGTAGAAAAGTCAATGTTTATTGACTTCACATGTGTCACATCATCAGACCCATGTGTGCTCTGGTCATGTGAGACCAGTGAAGTCAATAAACATTGACTTTTCTACATGCTGGAGTCCCTGTGACCTTTTTTTGTATTTTTTGCAAACATATGTAAAGTGCGTGTAAAAGTGCAACGGGCGTACGACGCAAGATGTGACCCGGTACTTTGGTTCTCTATTCTCAGTGGTACATGCCCAGGGAGCAAAGCATTCTGGGAAGACAAGAGGGCAATACATGGATGTGATGTGTGCATAGTGACCTCTGGTGGGCAGAATGGAGATAGCAAGAAGGGAAACTTTCAGAACACAGAATATGGCGTGGATATTTCATATGTTGCCGCCAATGGACTCATTTGGGGCACAAGCCAATGAGCTGACTGCCAAGAAAAATATAAAACGCAATTGTTCCAGCTGATCAATGTGCACGCTTTAGGGGGGACTTTAAGCGAGCATATAAGTACTGTGTCATGGGCGACTTTTATTGATAATAGGGGAAGCGTTGTAAAGTTACTGAAAAATCAACTTTAAACTCTAAGGTAAGACCACCCCATCCATACAGTCCACGGCTGTTAGCGGGAATGAGCATGGACATCCGGCCATGACTTTGGTGTCAATCGCCCTATTTAAAGCACAGCACAACGGCGGAGAGATCCTGAATGGCCATCAGTTCCTGTGACTCATGACCTGACCTGCATTCTGCTCTCCTGAATTTGACCAAGCTTGGCTCCTGACTTTAATGTATCCAGATATTTTACTGCTGACTTTGGCTTCTGTCCCAACTTCCATTGCCTGCTGTTTTGGTGACTTAGTTGCCCAACTGATCTGACCTTGGCATGGACTCTGAATTTGGTCTTTGACTCTGACCTTCATCTGGACCCTGACCTTGGCCTGGACCTACACATTGGTCTGGACTCTGACTTTGGCCTAGACTCATACCTTGGTCTGGACTCTGACTTTGGCCTAGACTCATACCTTGGTCTGGACTCTGACTTTGGCCTTGCCTCGTACCACAGTCTGGACTATTTGTACCTCGGCCTGGACTCATACCTTGGTTTGGACTCTGACCTTGGCCTTAATTCGTACCTTGGCCTGGACTCTGACCTTGGTATGGAATTGTACCATAGTCTGGATTCTGACGTTGGTCTGGACTTGTACTTTGGTTTGGAATATGGCTCTGTTCTTGGTTTGTACCTTGGCCTGGAGTCTGACTTAGGTCTGGAAATGTACCTTGGTTTGGACTCTGACTTTGGTCTGGAAATGTACCTTGGTTTGGACTTGAACCTTGGTTTGGACTCTGACCTTGGCCTTAATTTGTACCTTGGCCTGGACTCTGACCTTGGTCTGGAATTGTACCATGGTCTGGATTTTAACTTTGGTCTGGACTCGTACTTTGGTTTGGACTCTGGTCTTGATTTGTACCTTGGCCTGGACTTTGGCCTGGACTAGTACCTTGGTCTGGACTCTGACCTTGGTATGAACTCGTAGCTTGGTTTGGACTCTGACCTTGGCCTTGACTTGTACCACAGTCTGGACTCTGACCCTGGCCTTGACTAATACCTAGGTCTGGACTCTACCTTGGTCTGGAGTCATACCTTGGTCTGGACTCTGACCTTGGCCTGGATTTGTACCTTGTCTGGATTCTGACCTTGGACTGGACTCTGACCTTGCTGCTGCCTTCCAAACTTTTACCTCCATTACCTGGCTGTTGCTGACTCCAGGTCGTCTTGGCTATGACTCTTCTGCACCTGCAGGTTCCTGTGTCCAATCTGTAAACCAGCTTCCTGCATAGATCTGGTGCGAGCATCATAGCAGTATTCATTCTTCTGATCATTGTGGATCACTGCAGGCACCTATGCCACTCATCGTCCTGACAACTTGGCTTCTACCTGCTACGTGACCAAGTGCAAGAATGGTGAACTTTTATCACTCGTTATAATGGATCTCCTGAGTCTGATATAGATAGATTTATGTAGGTCATTGACTTTTACAAAGCATCATGAGTTTATACGTAAAGAGTGCCAAGTTCATTGGCCCCAAGGTCTTATCACTCAGATAAAAACGTTCACCTTTGTCTCTGAACAGAGAGTACACATAACCCGGTATGATATATCAATCTGTATTTTATTGGAGTGTTTGTATGACAGAACGAGCCAGAGAAACAATGTAACAAGTCTCATGTCTGGTTTGGGGCGGGAGAAGGCGCTCTGGACTGGAATGTGAAATTCCACCCAATAAATGGCGCCATAAAAACAAAATACACAAATATGCATGAAAAACAAAATAATTCAGGTTTAAAGCTGAACACCAGGCAGATATAAAAGACACAAATAAATGCATCTATGTAATCATTTATACATCATTCATTATTATTTTTGGAAACAACCAGCTCAAGTATCTGAATTTGAGCTGATATCAGCCCCTTGCAGTCCCTGTACAGCAGGGCTGGAGTGTGAGAGGAAGAAGCAGCACAAGGAGACAGTGGTGTCGCAAGGGGGGTGCAGCCCGCACCCAGGTGACACCATTGGAAGGGTGACACCAAAATGACTGACAGTCATTTTGGTGTCGCCCCCTCTGAAAAGTCGAGCACTCGGTCATGGACCGAGAGCTGCAGGAAAGAGGAGTGGACCCGGTGGCATACCTCATCCCACTGGGTGAATGTCCCCCTCCTCTCTCTGCCGGCGTCCATCACCAAGTTGGCCGCTGGCAGGTATAAAAAAGATGACCGTGCATGCACGGTGACGTCATTGCACACACGCGTGGTGACGTCACGCGCATGTGCGATAGTGTCACGGGTTGGTGCCACCCGGTATCCGCTCTGGGTGACACCCAGCCTCGGGAGTCAATCACTTCATGTGCTCACAAAAAACGTGCTGATTGGAGAAAAGAACAGAGTGACAAAGAGATGAGCTCACCACTGTGCTTCTTGCCCTTTCACTGTGCCGTCACAGGCTGGGGGCGGGTACAAGATGGCCTGGGCTCAGAGGAAGTGGGTTGAATGATGCTGTCCATCCAACTTGGGACATCTAGTGGTAGAAAAAAAGCATGACGGGGAAAGTTCTGGTTTGAAGGTGAATTTTGCAGCAAATACTGGTTTTGTTATCTCACCTTTTAAAGTATTATTTGTTTTACTATCATGTTATTTTTGGCTGGAGTTCTGCCTTGAGGAAAAACTAAATCTTCTTCTTTAGTTTTGGATGGAGTGTGGAAGAGTTAGACCAGGGGTGGGCAACTCCAGGCCCTCCAGCTGTTGTGGAACTACAAGTCCCAAAACTCTGACAGCCACAGGCATGACTCCCAGAGGCGGAGGTATCATGGGATTTGTAGTTAAAGCACGGCTGGAGGGCCGGAGCATTTTTATTCCACGCTGCGCACTTGTGAATATTGCATTGTCTATGGCAGATACAAGTCTCGGCTCTCTGGAGAATCTCGTTAAAACTTTGTATGTAAACAGACCTTGTATGTAGACCCGGCCCAGGCGTAAATCTCTCTATAAAGGTTACTACCCTTTCCCTAAATCCAATAAAGGAGGCTATATAATGTTTGTCATCTGCAGGTTAGGAGCAAAAGGATAATCATTACCTGAGGGAGCACTGAAGAGTACACACCACCGCCAACAGAGATCTGCACAGGTGACATAACAAATTTTGTGCTGAAAAATGGTGAAGAGAAGGAGGTATAGGAGTCAGAGGGAGATAATGGGGGAGAGGAGGAGGTATAGGAGTCATAGAGGGAGATAATGGGGGAGAGGAAGAGGTATAGGAGGCATAGAGGGAGATAATGGGGGAGAGGAAGAGGTATAGGAGGCATAGAGGGAGATAATGGTGGAGAGGAGGTATAGGAGTCATAGAGGGAGATAATGGGGGAGAGGAAGAGGTATAGGAGGCATAGAGGGAGATAATAGTGGAGAGGAGGAGGTATAGGAGTCATAGAGGGAGATAATGGGGGAGAGGAAGAGGTATAGGAGGCATAGAGGGAGATAATAGTGGAGAGGAGGAGGTATAGGAGTCATAGAGGGAGATAATGGTAGAGAGGAGGAGGTATAGGAGTCAGAGGGAGATAATGGGGGAGAGGATGAGGTATAGGAGGCATAGAGGGAGATTATAGTGGAGAGGAGGAGGTATAGGAGTCATAGAAGGAGATAATGGTGAAAAGGAGGAGGTATAGGGGGCAGTGAGGGAGATGATGGTGTAGTAGAGGAGGTATAGGTGATGGAGAGGAAGATAATGGTGGAGAGGAGGAGGTATAAGAGTTATAGAGGGAGATAATGGTGGAGAGGAGGAGGCATAGGAGTCATAGAGGGAGATAATGGTAGAGAGGAGGAGGTATAGGAGTCATAGAGGGAGATAATGGTGGAGAAGAGGGGGTATAGGAGTCATAGAGGGAGATAATGGTGGAGAAGAGGGGGTATAGGAGTCATAGAGGGAGATAATAGTGGAGAGGTGGAGGTATAGGAGTCATAGAGGGAGATAATAGTGGAGAGGAGGAGGTATAGGAGGCATAGAGGGAGATAATAGTGGAGAGGTGGAGGTATAGGAGTCATAGAGGGAGATAATAGTGAAGAGGAGGAGGTATAGGAGTTATAGAGGGAGATAATGGGGGAGAGGAGGAGGCATAGGAGGCATAGAGGGAGATAATAGTGGAGAGGAGGAGGTATAGGAGTCATAGAGGGAGATAATGGTGGAGAAGAGGTTGTTTAGGACAATGGAGGAGAGCAGGAGGTATAGGAGTCATAGAAGGAGATAATGGTGAAAAGGAGGAGGTATAGGGGTCAGAGAGGTAGATGATGGTGGAGGGAATGAGGTATAGGGGGCAGTGAGGGAGATGATGGTGTAGTAGAGGAGGTATAAGTGACGGAGAGGAAGATAATGGTGGAGAGGAGGAGGCATAGGAGTCATAGAAGGAGATAATGGTGGAGAGGAAGAGGCATAGGAGTCATAGAAGGAGATAATGGTGGAGAGGAAGAGGTATAGGAGTCATAGAGGGAGATAATGGGGGAGAGGAGGAGGTATAGGAGTCATAGAGGGAGATAATAGTGGAGAGGAGGAGGTATAGGAGTCATAGAGGGAGTCGGAGATAATGGGGGAGAGGAGGAGGTATAGGAGTCATAGATGGAGATAATAGTGGAGAAGAGGGGTATAGGAGTCATAGAGGGAGATAATGGTGGACAGGAGGAGGTACAGGAGCCATAGAAAGAGATAATGGTGGAGAGGAGGAGTTATAGGAGTCATAGAGGGAGATAATAGTGGAGAGGAGGAGGTATAGGAGTCATAGAGGGAGATAATGGTGAAAAGGAGGAGGTATAGGAGGATGAGAGGGAGATGATGGGGGTGTGGAGGAGCTATAGGAGGTGGAGAGGGAGGTGATGGTGATGGTGATGTGGAGGAGGTATAGGAGGTGGAGAGGGAGATGATGGTGG
>NW_017307985.1:242099-254988 GCF_000935625.1 Nanorana parkeri
CTGATCAGTTATTGTGAAAAGTAAGAAATAGAGAGGGGGCGGAGACTAGACGATCAGAGGATCTGACCTGATTGGGGAACATTGGGGGAGTATTTAGAGAGGGGCTCAGCATGGTTGTGGGAAAGAGTGGGAAATTATTGTAGCTGGGGAAATCATTTGTCTAATTCAGGGGTGGGTAACTTTTGCACTCCTGCTGTGGTGAAAATCAGAAACTGATCAGTTATTGTGAAAAGTAAGAAATAGAGAGGGGGCGGAGACTAGACGATCAGAGGATCTGACCTGATTGGGGAACATTGGGGGAGTATTTAGAGAGGGGCTCAGCATGGTTGTGGGAAAGAGTGGGAAATTATTGTAGCTGGGGAAATCATTTGTCTAATTCAGGGGTGGGTAACTTTTGCACTCCTGCTGTGGTGAAACTATAATAGAGATGACACAATCATGTAAATCCTGGTTCCTGTGCAGTTCTTGGCTGTGTTTACAAAATGTCTGACACAGGTCAACCCATGCTGCAGCCCCTCACCTTGTGACAATGTTACATACTGATCACTGGGGGAGGGGAGACTGAGGAAATGCTTCCTCCTGCCTGCAGCAGACTGCTAACATTATTTTGAAGTAAGTTCATTGGACTAGAAGAGGGCGGAGCTTTTCTGAAAACAATGATCCTATTGCTGTATATAACGAATTGTCCCGAATACGGTCACTGACAGGTCCACTTTAGCATATTTCTCTTCTTTGGACGATTGCAGAATCATGAGTGTCCTGCCGTTGCTCTCGGTGGCCTTGTCCTTCCTCCTCACCCTTCTATTCCTCGTTTCCTATTGGAGAAAGCCGAAGAAATATAAGTCTTTACCTCCAGGACCGTCCCCGATTCCTTTCCTGGGGACCCCCAAATATGTCGGTGACAGGGCTGGCTGCAAATACTTTCCAGAGGTACGTGGCTGAAGGTCTGCATGGACGCATCACACAGAACACGCACATACATGCACAAAACATACAAACATTTCCCACACACACACACACATAGACAGAAAACATACAAACATTGGGGGGAATTCATCAAAACTGGAGCAGTTGCTAATGGCAACCAATCAGCTTCTCTCTACAGTTTGCTCAGGTAAGATTTGAAAATGAGACAGAGAAGCTGATTGGCTGGAGTTAGGGCTGCCACCTTTTCATCAAGTGAAACCCGAACACTCTAGCACAGCGCGCTGCTTTTTTCTTTTTGGGTGAATATAGAAGAGAGAGCGAGGAGAGGCAGCCAGGGGAGTGAGTAAGGAGACCGGCTATAGAGCTCTGCAAATTCCAGCAATACAAAATATCATGAAACAACATACTCTGTGTTGTTCTGGGGCAGTACCTTGATGTCTCCAGGCTCTCAAGTGGCCTGTGCGGGCTCTCAGGTGGCCTGTGCGGGCTGTCAGGTTGCCTGTGCGGGCCCTCAGGTGGCCTGTGCGGACTCTCAGGTGGGCTGTGCGGGCTCTCACATGGCCTGTGCGGACTCTCAGGTGGCCTGTGCGGGCTCTCACATGGCCTGTGCGGGCTCTAAGGTGGCCTGTGCGGGCCCTCAGGTGGCCTGTGCGGGCCCTCAGGTGGCCTGTGCGGACTCTCAGGTGGGCTGTGCGGGCTCTCACATGGCCTGTGCGGACTCTCAGGTGGGCTGTGCAGGCTCTCACATGGCCTGTGCGGACTCTCAGGTGGGCTGTGCGGGCTTTCAGGTGGCCTGTGCGGGCTCTCAGGTGGGCTATCAGGGCTCTTAGGGTGGCTATGCGGATTCTCAGGTGGGCTATTTGGGCTCTAAGGAGTGCTGTGCGGGCTCTCAGGTGGGCTATGCTTACTCTCAGGCGGGCTATGCGGGGTCTCAGGGTGGGCTATGCAGGCTTTCAGGCGTGCTGTGCAGGCTCTCAGGCGGGCTATGCGGGGTCTCAGGGTGGGCTATGCAGGCTTTCAGGCGTGCTGTGCAGGCTCTCAGGCGGGCTATGCGGGGTCTCAGGGTGGGCTATGCAGGCTTTCAGGCGTGCTGTGCAGGCTCTCAGGCGGGCTATGCGGGGTCTCAGGGTGGGCTATGCAGGCTTTCAGGCGTGCTGTGCAGGCTCTCAGGCGGGCTATGCGGGGTCTCAGGGTGGGCTATGCAGGCTTTCAGGAGTGCTGTGCGGGCTCTCAGGCGGGCTATGCGGGCTCTCAGGGTGGGCTATGCAGGCTTTCAGGAGTGCTGTGCGGGCTCTCAGGCGGGCTATGCGGGCTCTCAGGGTGGGCTATGCAGGCTTTCAGGAGTGCTGTGTGGGCTCTCAGGCGGGCTATGCAGGGTCTCAGGGTGGGTATGCAGGCTCTCAGGCGGGCTATGCGGTTTCTCAGGGTGGGCTATGCAGGCTTTCAGGAGTGCTGTGTGGACTCTCAGGCGGGCTAGACAGAGTAGGCGGTGTGAGGGGAAGGCGCCCACATCTCACAGGAAGATGCAGTTGCCGCTGTCTGAAGTCCCGCGCATGCTGGGAACCTGGGCAGACGCATACAGTACTGTATGTTGAAAAATTTAAAGTGCCGCTATCAGCACTTAGTGTCTTGTGTCTGGGTGTCAGCTGGCTGGAAACCTGGACACAAGACGCAAAAACCGGACTGTTCGGGTGAATCCCGGCGCAAAAAAATACCTTAATGGATATTTTAACCCCTCGCTGCTCTATGTAAACGCCACAAAACAGAGTAATAACCGCCATGAAGTGTATTACACCAGAACAATGGAAGACATCTTGCGGCATCCCCGGTGTTCTATCGAAAGCTCCAACTCAACGAAATCTCCAACTCCCTCACTTCCGGTGCTCAGAAATACTTGGAGCTCTGTACAGTTGCGGTGCACATGTGCGCATAGCGTTTTTCAGAATACTCGTCGAATTTGCCACCTGCTGAATATTGTTAAAATGCAGCCGCACAGAAGCTCCGTCAGCCTTTGTGTTTTGCGGTCTTAACGCCGTCTGCTAGAAATCTCCAACTTCCAAGTACCCGGCAGTGAGCTAGTTGGAGATTTCGACGAGTTGGACCTTTCGATAGAACGCCGGCATTCATTGCACAACAGCCGTGAAGGATCCTGTATAGTATCTCTAGTACTAAATGTCAGCACATTGGATGACACATAAACACACACATGGGCCTCTGTCAGGTTTTTATTTAGTAGACTTTCCCCTAATTCTTGTCCTGTACAGGAAGTGATGAGAAATCTCTCCAGCAAATTTCATTTTTGGGTGTCACCGGAACAGGAAGTGGGAGCAGAACCTCTTTGGGGTCACAACAGAAAAACAGAAACACGAACCTGGCAGATATTGTAACCCTTCCTTCATTCAATCCAAAACTAAAGAAGAGAACCGGCTTTAAGACCTTAGTACCCAATCTCCAAATAAACAGGGAAAGGTCCACAACAAAAATCCAAGAACATTAAAAACTGGGGGTTGAGGGCGTGAAAGGCTCAGTGGTCTCGGGTATGTATAGGAATAAATGAGAGTTGGCGCTGGGACGGTGACCGGATCTCCTTCATGGTCTCTGTATCTGACTGATGGAATTCTGTCAGGTGCCCATAAGACATGAAGATCGCAGGTTGTACAAGCTGTCCAATGAGATGAGAGCAAGATGGACTGCAATGGTCATCCTGCAGGCGGCAAAGCCGCTGGACCACCATGACAGGAACCCGTCATCTGTCCTGACATCCGCTGTCATGGGGGCCGTGGGAACCGACACGCCTGCCGAGTGACGTTCGGCTTCCAGGGAATGAAATCTTCTCGTCAGACTTTCTGTGATAATTAAAACATTGTAACCACTCTTCTGTCTCAGCTCTGCAGGCAGTACGGCCCGATATTCACCATCTGGAAGTTCACCGACCCCGTGGTGGTCCTCTGCGGGTACGACGTGGTGAAGGACGCTCTTCTGAATCACGGGGATCAGTTCAGCGGCAGACCGCCCGCTCCAGTGATCGATTACTACTCCGAGGGATACAGTAAGGAACGAGGAATATACGTCCTGAAACGCGTGTCGGGGTCCATCGCCATAGCAACACTCCGGTCTAATATTTTGTGATTCACGGTTACGGATGAGGACTCGTATTTGCCCAACTGTTCATAATTACTGGCTTCACAATGTACCAAAATTTCGCCAAAATTGGATAACAAAATAATTCAAAGCAGGCCATGATAAAAAAAAAACCAACCTCCAGCTGTGGTGAAACTACAAATCCCATGATGCATCTCTCTTCGGGAGTCATGTCTGGGGCTGTCAGAATCTTGCAGTGCCTCATGGGATTTGTAGTTCCACCGCAGCTGGAGGGCCGGAGGTTTGAGACCCCTGCTTTAAAACATTGGCAGCGTGATGTTTGCACCACCTTTCCCACCTTTCCTTTTGCACCCGAGGCAAGAACGGAAAATTGTGACCCCCCCCACAGACGTGTGCGGTACGTGACGTCATGCGCCCCGCCTCCAGAATGGCGGTGCGCAATTTTTTTTTTTACTGTTAGGGGGCTTCGGGGAAATATTAGAGGTCTAAACAGACCTGTTTCCCTTTTGAAATAGAATAAGAGATTGAAGACACAGAGTCCTCTTCCCATACAGGCAGTGGAGAGCAGCAGGGATCTGAGGAGAAGCTGGAGCCTGTGCCGCTCCTCTTCTCCCTGCTGAGCCGCGGCTGTGTTGGCCGCCTGGCGCCCCTGTTGCCAATGGCGCCCTGTGCTTGCCATGGCAACAGGGGGCGAGGGAGCGCAGCCAGGCCCAAAGAGAAGCTGGAGCCTGTGCCGCTCCTCTTCTCCCTGCTGAGCCGCGGCTGTGTTGGCCGCCTGGCGCCCCTGTTGCCAATGGTGCCCTGTGCTTGCCATGGCAACAGGGGGCGAGGGGGCGCAGCCAGGCCCATGGTAGCTACAGCCCTGACTTCTACTGAGATGTAATCAAAAGCTTCTCGCTGCCGTTTCTTGGCTGTAAACACATTCACATTCATGTACTGAGTGTGAATGACAACAGGGTGAATCACCATTCACCACATCTCAAGTCCTCCACTCCCCCTCCCAGAACCTATTCAGTGTTTAACACATTGACAGAGAAGTCCATTGGAAAAATAAAACATTTGTATAAATGGACTTCTTTATCAGTGATAACTCACCATGTTGTCATCCATGCCTGGTTCCTGACTGACAGAAGC
This sequence comes from Nanorana parkeri, assembly GCF_000935625.1. Classification (NCBI taxonomy): domain Eukaryota; kingdom Metazoa; phylum Chordata; class Amphibia; order Anura; family Dicroglossidae; genus Nanorana; species Nanorana parkeri. The sequence continues at coordinate 247,263 of NW_017307985.1, forward strand.
GCCCTGACCAGTCACCATAAACAGCAGCGGTATCGGTTTTAGAAAAGCTCCGCCTTTTATCATTAAAGATCCGTCCTCGGTCTCCAGTCAGTGATTTTAGGCTGAGATGGTCTTTGTTGGTTGCTGTTGCCGCAGAGTTTACGCCCAGTCTCCTCTCCACAGGTTTTCCCAGCCTGTCAGGCGAACGATGGCGTCAGCTGCGCCGGTTCACCATAACGTCACTGCGCAATTTCGGGATGGGGAAGAAAACGATGGAGGAGCGAGTGCTGGAGGAATCCCAGAGTCTGATCGAGGCCGTGACCCAGACAGGAGGTGAGCCAGAGACCTTCCGTCTGTTGTATGGATGCGGCAGCTGGGGAAAGTGCAATCTGGGTGCAAGATACCACAGCAGACCATCAGAGGTCTAGTGGGGTCCATGCCTTGAGGGGTCAGGAGAAGGGGGGCCCACTCAATATTAGGGGGGTGGTTATTATCTTGTGGTTGATCGGTGTATATATTGTTGCTAAATGTACCTCGGTATAGATATGGACAGGAGGCGGAGTCTGCAGGAGCCAGACCTGCGGTCCACTGATTGTGGTCACAATGCTTTACTGACTCTAATTTCTAAAAGGTGGAATTTCCCTTTAAAAGGCCCCGAAGGGCTGCAATACAAGCCTTCGATCCAGAGCCGCTTCCTGCAGTACCTCTTCTGTGCCACTAGATGTCCTCAGTCTTCCGGGATGAATGACGTTCACTAGATGTCCTCAGTCTTCCGGGATGAATGACGTCCACTAGATGTCCTCAGTCTTCCGGGATGAATGACGTCCACTAGATGTTCTCAGTCTTCCGGGTTGAATGACGTCTACTAGAAGCTTCTCGCTGCCGTTTCTTGGCTGTAAACACATTCACATTCATGTACTGAGTGTGAATGACAACAGGGTGAATCACCATTCACCACATCTCAAGTCCTCCACTCCCCCTCCCAGAACCTATTCAGTGTTTAACACATTGACAGAGAAGTCCATTGGAAAAATAAAACATTTGTATAAATGGACTTCTTTATCAGTGATAACTCACCATGTTGTCATCCATGCCTGGTTCCTGACTGACAGAAGCGCCCTGACCAGTCACCATAAACAGCAGCGGTATCGGTTTTAGAAAAGCTCCGCCTTTTATCATTAAAGATCCGTCCTCGGTCTCCAGTCAGTGATTTTAGGCTGAGATGGTCTTTGTTGGTTGCTGTTGCCGCAGAGTTTACGCCCAGTCTCCTCTCCACAGGTTTTCCCAGCCTGTCAGGCGAACGATGGCGTCAGCTGCGCCGGTTCACCATAACGTCACTGCGCAATTTCGGGATGGGGAAGAAAACGATGGAGGAGCGAGTGCTGGAGGAATCCCAGAGTCTGATCGAGGCCGTGACCCAGACAGGAGGTGAGCCAGAGACCTTCCGTCTGTTGTATGGATGCGGCAGCTGGGGAAAGTGCAATCTGGGTGCAAGATACCACAGCAGACCATCAGAGGTCTAGTGGGGTCCATGCCTTGAGGGGTCAGGAGAAGGGGGGCCCACTCAATATTAGGGGGGTGGTTATTATCTTGTGGTTGATCGGTGTATATATTGTTGCTAAATGTACCTCGGTATAGATATGGACAGGAGGCGGAGTCTGCAGGAGCCAGACCTGCGGTCCACTGATTGTGGTCACAATGCTTTACTGACTCTAATTTCTAAAAGGTGGAATTTCCCTTTAAAAGGCCCCGAAGGGCTGCAATACAAGCCTTCGATCCAGAGCCGCTTCCTGCAGTACCTCTTCTGTGCCACTAGATGTCCTCAGTCTTCCGGGATGAATGACGTTCACTAGATGTCCTCAGTCTTCCGGGATGAATGACGTCCACTAGATGTCCTCAGTCTTCCGGGATGAATGACGTCCACTAGATGTTCTCAGTCTTCCGGGTTGAATGACGTCTACTAGATGTTCTCAGTCTTCCGGGATGAATGACATCCACTAGATGTTCTCAGTCTTCCTGGTTGAATGATGTCCTCTAGATGTCCTCAGTCTTCCTGGTTGAATGACGTCTACTAGATGTTCTCAGTCTTCCGGGTTGAATGACGTCTACTAGATGTCCTCAGTCTTCCTGGTTGAATGACGTCTACTAGATGTCCTCAGTCTTCCGGGTTGAATGACGTCCACTAGATGTTCTCAGTCTTCCTGGTTGAATGACGTCTACTAGATGTTCTCAGTCTTCCGGGTTGAATGACGTCTACTAGATGTCCTCAGTCTTCCGGGTTGGATGACGTCCACTAGATGTCCTCAGTCTTCCGGGTTGAATGACATCCAGCATGGCTCAGCTTGGAAGACTGAGGACTCTTCTGTGAATGCAGGTTGTCATGGACCCACCCCCTGAGAGGGAAGGGGGTCACAATGGCCTTCCTGTACACACTGTACTCCTGAATCAATATGGACCATTCAGCCCGGAGAAGAGGCAACAATGAGGATCCTGCAGCATCACCGGACTGGGAAAGATAAGTATTAACACAAAAGATATAGCTGGGGGGACCACAAGTAGGTTCGGGCTTCCTGATGGTGACAACATTGCACCATGTCTGTGTGCTGAAACACCCACATGTAGTCTCCATTGGAAGTCCATGTCACAGGGTGACAACACAAGAGCAAAATTGGGAGACAGAGACCATGCTTCACCCTATAACAGGAAGTTCCCGAACAAGGGCCTTCACGGCAGGATCACTGGGGAAGATTTTGATGAAAGCTGCAGATTTAAGAGATTGAATGTGATTTTTTAAATGAACGTGTCACCTTTCAGATTTTTGATTTTGGATTTACATCTCCTTCAATGAACTCTCCGTCTTGTCAGGAAAGGCGTTCAGCGCCCTCAACGTCCTGGGCTGCGCGGTGGGGAACATCACCAGCTACGCTCTATTGGGGGAACACTTTGATTACAAGGACCCGAAGTTACAGGAACTGATTATCACCACCAGGAAGTTCATATTCAACACCCACTCACCGCTGCACGAGGTACGTAGTATCAAAATTTGAAATTGCTTTAATCGCTTATAAAATGATCTTTAAAAAAAAAAAAAAAACATTTCGGGGGCCAAACACCCTTCATCGGGGCCCTGAAACTGTGCTAATGGCTGAATGGAGTGAAGTGGGTTACAGGGATATCTGTAGTTGGCAAAAGGAAACAATTAGGCCCCATTCACACGTAGCGATTTATCTCGCGATTTCCGCCGCGATATCGCGCATTTTTGCCGCGCGATATCGCGAGAAGTCGCCGGCTAATGATATTCAATGGAGCTGTCTTAGCTCCATGTCGCGCGTCGCGGTCGCAAGTCGCTTCTACAGGACCCTTTTTTTGGCGGATTTTGCGCGATTTTTTTCTAATGGAGCCCGACGGAGAAGGTCGCGCTACCGTCCCTGGGTCGTCGCTGGAACGTCGCCCCGAAAGTCGCGCTATCCCGGCCGCTGCAAAAGGTATGTCGCTACGTGTGAATGGGGCCTTAACGTTCATGTATAGTGGCCACACTATAAATACTTATTCCCTATGCTCCTCAGCGCCACCTAGTGGTCATAATATAAATACTTATTCCCTATGCTCCTCAGCGCCACCTAGTGGTCATAATATAAATACTTATTCCCTATGCTCCTCAGCGCCACCTAGTGGTCATAATATAAATACTTATTCCCTATGCTCCTCAGCGCCACCTAGTGGCCATAATATAAATACTTTTTCCCTATGCTCCTCAACGCCATCTAGTGGCCACAATATAAATAAATACTTATCCCCTATGCTCCTCTGCGCCAACTAGTGGCCACAATATAAATAAATAAGTATTTCCTATGCTCCTCAGCACCATCTGGTGGCCATAATAATAAATACTTATTTCCTATGCTCATCAGCGCCATCTAGTGGCCATAATAATAAATACTTATCCCCTATGTTCCTCAGCGCCATCTAGTGGCCATAATATAAATAAATACTTATCCCCTATGCTCCTCTGCGCCATCTAGTGGCCACAATATAAATAAATATTTCCTATGCTCCTCAGCGCCATTTAGTGGCCATAATATAAATAAATACGTATCCCCTATGCTCCTCTGCGCCAACTAGTGGCCACAATATAAATAAATAAGTATTTCCTATGCTCCTCAGCGCCATCTAGTGGCCATAATAATAAATACTTATTTCCTATGCTCCTCAGCGCCATCTAGTGGCCACAATATAAATAAATACTTATTTCCTATGCTCCTCAGCGCCATCTAGTGGCCATAATATAAATAAATACTTATTCCCGATGCTCATCAGCACCACCTAGTGGTCATAATTTAAATAAATACTTATTCCCGATGCTCATCAGCGCCATCTAGTGGCCATAATAATAAATACTTATTTCCTATGCTCATCAGCGCCACCTAGTGGTCATAATATAAATAAATACTTATTTCCTATGCTCCTCAGCGCCATCTAGTGGCCATAATATAAATAAATACTTATTCCCGATGCTCATCAGCGCCATCTAGTGGCCATAATAATAAATACTTATTTCCTATGCTCCTCAGCTCCATCTAGTGGTCATAATAGAAAAAAGCATCTTTGGCTATAAAGGCTGCACTGCAGCACAACAGAAGCCATGATTTGCATTGAATGTACTGGGAAAAAATGCAACAGGTTCTATTTTTTTCTGCTTTTAGCCCACACGCGTAATGCACAAATGTGTGCGGTGCGGTATATTGGGATGTACTCTAAATGGGCCCTAACTGCCCTACTCAAGCAAAAAAAATGTGCTGCCTATTCATGAACAAGCTGGGCAGTGAGAAGGGTCAGCATCTGAAGACTTTACATGTTTGGTGAGGAGGAGGATGAGTTGGGCCTCTACTTAGTCCTGAACTTACCATGTAGACCAAAAATGAATTTTCAGTAGATGTCTATGTGAGCTTTTTGGTGATGACCATCTATGGGGTGACCTTCCAGGGTCGGGAGTGAAGATACAATGTCTCCCCATACGGGATTTGTCACATGGCCTTAGCAGGGTTTGTGATCTGACGTTGTCACCTTGTCTGTCCGTCCAGCTGGGGAACACCTTCCCGATTCTCCTGAACGTGCCGATCCTGAAGCAGAAAATCTTCAAGGAGAGTTCGGAACTCAAAGCCTTCGTCCATAAGTACATCGAGCAGCACCGGCACAGCGTGAACCTGGCCGCCCCCCGAGATTTTATAGATTACTTCTTCATCAGGATCAAAGAGGTGAGAGGATGGCTGGAGGCCAGATTGTGTCCCCAACCCCCCCGGCGCCGGCCCCATGGGGGTGGGGTCTGGGTGGGAGTCGGGGGTTTGGGGGGTACAAGGAGAGGATTAAACATACCTTATAATCCGGGGGTAAGCAAATCCGAGTTTGCCTCCCCCTGATTATTATTATTATACAGGAGCTATATAGCGCCAGCAATTTGCGCAGCGCTTTACCAAATGGAGGAGACAATACAATTTCAGTACAGGAGGTAGGAGGGCCCTGCTCCTGAGAGCTTACAATCTAGTAGGAGGGGCCAGTGATACAATAGGTAATAATTGTGTGGGGGTGAGTAAAGGGAAGACATAAAAGCAGTGACGTGCGGTACCTCTGGTTCTGGGTGAGGCATTCCCCAGCCTCGCTCCCAGCACGTCCGGCTCCGCTGCCCGAAGCCCCCCCCCCACCCGGTCCCCAAGATAGTGTGAAGGCGGAAGGGAGGGGCCTCCCTGTCCCTCACTTGCTCGCCACTGCTGAAATAGTGTGAAGGAGGAAGGGAGGAGCCTCCCTGTCCCTCACTTGCTCGTCACTGCTGAGTCATCGAGATCGATGGCCTCAGTGGGTTTGTTTTTTTCTTTTTTTGATTGGACAGCTTGGACCAATGGCGATTTGCCATTGGTCCAAGCCATCCACGGAGCTCACGCCTATAACAAACAGTAGAGGCTGTGACAGCTCTGGCCTCACTAGGTTACACAAGCAGTGGGGAAGGCCGCTGCTGTGCAACCTAACTACCTGTCAAAAGCTGGATGCAGCGCTGCCTGTAACTAACATCCAGCGCTCCGTCCATGACAGGTCACACAGCGGGGAGGATTTCCTGATAGAAGCTGAATGGAGAAAAAGCTGTCAGCTTCAGGGCCTGTTCACACGACGTCCGTTTTCTGTGCTGACCAGATCCGTACGCTCCTGCACTAAAAATGCATCCCAATGTATCCCTATGTGTTTTATGGGCTCCAGTTCTCACGTGCGCAGTCCGTTCAGCTTACGACAGAAAAATACTGCATGTCACATTTTGTAAGGACCGGAAAAGCAAAACGCGTAAAAAATGCGTCAAAAACGCACTGCACTGCAGCTAACATACTGACAGCCCCACTCCAGCAAACTGGAACGCATCCAAAATGCGGCAAAAATGCACTGCATCAGCAGCACCGCGTCTGCAGATCCGCACCTGATCAGGACCTGATATCATGTGAACAGGCCCTCAGACTTGAAGCTGACAGCTTTTTCCTCCATAATAATAGGTGAGGCTCCGCCTCCCCTCCTCCCCTGACCGCACGTCCCTGTGTAAAAGGACAGTTATAATGTTGAGCTGAGATAGGCTTCCCTGAAGAGATGGGTTTTTAACGATCACCTAAAGGTGGGCAGCGTAGGAGATAGGTGGACAGATTGGGGTAAGGAGTTCCAGAGGATGGAGGACACTCTGAAGAGGAGGAGATATAGTCCAATGTGTGTCTGGACAAAATAAAACCATATTCGGCACGTCTCTGCAATACTCACTTCCCGGTATTTTGTCTCCTTGTAACAACTGTGCACAATGCATCAGAACGCGTATTAGCGGTTTCGTGCGTTGCCGTTGACTTCTTTGGGTCTCCCAATTGCATGAAAACGGAAATAAAGTCATATTTTCAGAAACAGGAAGAAGAGATTTTGATGTGGGGGAAGCTGGACCACGCGCAGCCAAATCTTCACGTGTTGTGTAAAAAAGAATCGCTTTCAGCACCAGGGAGAGCTCCTCCCACAGACCGCCATTGTACAGCATTGGAGAACATTGTCTCTGCGCAAATCACAATTAATCAGTTTTGGCTTTACGTTGTCTTTAAGGTCTCGTTCACACCTAGGCGTATTGCATATGCGCGTCTGTCGCGCGTTTTTTTTACCGCGTTTCCGAAGGCTACTTGGCTGTATCCCGATGGAAACGCGCAACAAAACGGCCCAAAGTAGTACCTGTACCTTTTCAGGCGTGTGCCGTTTTGTAGCGCGTTAGGGACGGGCGGAAATACGCCGAGGTGGGAACGAGACCATTGAATACAATGGGATTTATATTTTTGAGCGTTTTGTAGAGCGTTCGTCGAACGTAGAACGCGCTACAAAACGCTCAGGTGTGAACGAGGGCTAAAGGATGTATCAAAATTAACCCTTGCAGTGCCCGGGGGAGGGGGGGGGGTGTTACCTGGTCATGGTGCAAAAATAAAGAAGATACACTCGCCCGTTCCTCGGTCCTGCAGCAGTGACCACTCACCTCCCTCCGCTCCGGCTGTGGAATATTCCTCGGCGTCCTCGCACCTGCTAGACCTGTATTAGATGTAATGACGCCACGGGTCCTTAGACCGCCTGGGCCCAGGGGGAGAAGAAGCTGGTCTAGCAGTCAAGCAGGGCCGAGTATCAGGTGTTACCTTTATTTCCGCCCGTAGAGCAAAATGAGCAGTTAACCCTTGCCCCTTACGCGGGTGGGGGTGGG
>NW_017307985.1:255106-258335 GCF_000935625.1 Nanorana parkeri
GCCTTGCTGGGGTAGCCCCAACGAAGGGGTTCTTCATTTTAACAAATCCCGGAGTTCTTCTTTAAAAGAGTTAGGCTTAGGTTCCACAGGTAACATTAGACAGGTCCTCTTCATAGGAAGTTCTAGAGGAGGTATCGGCGAATGTGGATTTCTTCCCTAAGGGATAAGACATCAGAGTCACGTACAGCTCTGTGCGGCATGCACGGCCGTATCGGGCAGCTCCCGGGAAGGACAGGTGCTGCGTGTGACTAGTACGGAGCCCCCGTCCTTCTCTATGGGGCTACGCTGCCGTACGCCGCCCTACGCTTACCCCAAGTGCAGGTCAGTACCGGTGCGGGTGTCCCCGTACTCGTACGATGACAGGATGGATCCTGTCTGCGTCCGAGCAGGGACACCCGCACCCGTACTGACCTGCACTTGGGGTAAGCGTAGGGCGGCGTAGCCCCATAGAGAAGGACGGGGGCTCCGTACTAGTCACACGCAGCACCTGTCCTTCCCGGGAGCTGCCCGATACGGCCGTGCATGCCGCACAGAGCTGTACGTGCCGGCCTTTTCCCGTGTGAATGAGGCCTTGAAGTGATTTCCTGTTTGCTGTTTCCCCTACCAGGAGGAGAAGAGACCTACAGGGGGTAATTTCAGTGAGACCAGCCTCCTGATGACTCTCATCGCCCTGCTCGCTGCCGGCACTGAGACCACAACCTCAACGCTGAACTTTGCCCTGGTGTTGATCAGCAATTACCCCGATGTACAAGGTACGAGGGGCTCAACCTGGACAGGAGGGAGTGGCATCATGGGACCGGGCAGCTGTGTGGCCTCCTAATCTCTTCTGTTAAAGGGATCTCAGCAACACAATTTCATTATTTTAACATTTAAGATAATATAAAGGGGATTAGTTCGCCTTAAGGGTGATTCGGCTCTGCTCCACCATGAGCCTGTGCCGTGAAGGAGCAGCAGGAAACTCATCAGATCATCTCTTTGCTCCCTGCTACTATCAGCATGTTCCTTGTCAGCACATAGGCATTCAGCGCACCTGATTGGCTTCCAGTCCTGCCCCTCCCGCTAATGCAAAACTGTACATTTGATACCATTCGGAATGTGGGCGGAGCTGCAGTAACCGGCGTCTTATATTTCAGCCAAGGTCCAGCAGGAGCTCGATGAGGTGACGGAGTCCCAACGCCAGGCCGGGATCGTGGACCGGGCACAGATGCCGTACACCAATGCCGTGGTCCATGAGATACAGAGAGTCCTAGACTTGGCACCATTGGCTCATTATCATGCTGTGACGGAGGACACCCAGTTCCGGGGGTACACTCTACCCAAGGTGAGGAATTATCAGCGGGCGACCTTTTATAGCTGCACTGTGCAGTGGCATATGGTCCATGCCCCGGATGCCACCTGAAGAAGGGGCGCTGCTCTGTGGGTCAGTGAAAGGTAACCAATTTATCCCCCATTGCTGCCGGTTATTGGCTAGGACCACCTTGACACTGAGTCCCCAGTGTCCCCCCTTTCATCAGAGGCCCCAGTGTCCTCCCTTTCATCAGAGTCCACAGTGTCCCCCCTTTCATCAGAGTCCCCAGTGTCCCCCTTTCATCAGAGTCCCCCCTTTCATCAGTCCCCAGTGTCCCCCCTTTCATCAGAGGCCCCAGTGTCCTCCCTTTCATCAGAGTCCACAGTGTCCCCCCTTTCATCAGAGTCCCCAGTGTCCCCCTTTCATCAGAGTCCCCCCTTTCATCAGTCCCCAGTGTCCCCCAAAAAAAATGCGAATTGTACGTTTACTTAATATCATGGCAAAGTTATCCAAAATATGGGTGTCAGTCTGCCATGGGCTCTATTATCTGTAGATATGCCTCTGGCACTGAGCCACCCGGTTCTAAGGGTCACTTGTTGTCTGGGAGGCTTCTTTAAAGCAGATTTCCTTACCTGATCCCCGCTCCCTCAGCAGTCGGTGCTCACCTCCCCCCACCCTTCCCCCATTCTGGCTTGTGGACTGTCTCTGTGTCCTCATGTCCAATGCGGGTCTATGGGTGCGATGACATCATCAGGCCTCGGAGCACCGGGCTGTAGGGGGGGAATAGGCTGCGGGCATTGATCTCGGAGCTGGCGGGAGTGGGCACTAGGTAAGTAAAATTGCTTGACTCCGCCCCCTCTGGGGTAAACAGTTGCCCCTTCGCAGTGTGGGGTAGCCTCGCCACAAGGGAAGGTTTTCGGCTTTCTCGGCCATTGATGAATTCATTCTCATCTACTTTCCAGGGGACCACGGTGATCCCGTTCATCTCTTCGGTGCTGTCAGACCCCAGCCAATGGGAGACCCCCCACGAGTTCAACCCGGGGCATTTCCTGGATGAGAAGGGGCAATTCCGCACAAAGACGGCATTCATGGCTTTCTCTGCGGGTGAGTGTTTATATCAGACGACCGTTCCTTCCGGAATTCGCGGTGATACATTCGGGGATTCCAGATTCATGTCTGTGCTTCAACAATGAGAAGATAGGTCCAAATAATAGTGATTTGGGGGTCACCACACATGTCCAATCTGATCCCACAATCTCTGTACAATCATTCATAGATCTACCAAAGACCGACCCCCCGCTATCCAATTAGGCCGGCCTAAAGGAGATTGTACAATCAAATTGTAACGTGTGGTGAGATCCCTAAATACAACCAATCAGCCGTTTTCCCATCCCATCCCCACACCTGACTGACATCCTCCTAAACTCTGTGTGCGCTCACCTCTCTCATGACATCATACTGACCAACAGCAATGTTCAGGGAGGCAAAGCGCAGACTGACGCTTCCGCTGCATTGGCCGGTCCAGGAGACGTCAGATGGAGGAGGAGATGTGATGAGGGTCCCGATGGCCGGCCGGTCCGGGGTCACTGCGGCCACATTGCTCTTTGTAGTCACTCTGTGAGCTCCGCAAACTGAATTAACAAGAACACCAGGAACAGGTCTGTGCGGCCCATGGTCATGTGATCACCACGGCGAGCCGACATAGGGATTAAAGAGAAAGTTTGTTACAGATTTTAAGGCTGCATTGTATGGGGGGGGAGGGGCGAGAGAGAGATGGAGGGAGAGAGAGAATGAGAGATAGGGGGAGAAGAGAGAGAGAGAATGAGAGATGGGGGAGGAGAGAGAGAGAGAGAGAGAGAGAGAGAATGAGAGATAGGGGGAGAAGAGAGAGAGAGAGAGAGAGAGAGATAGGGGGAGGAGAGAGAGAGAGAGAGAATGAGA
>NW_017307985.1:258383-258663 GCF_000935625.1 Nanorana parkeri
AGGGAGAGAGAGGACAGAGAGGGAGGGAGAGAGAGGACAGAGAGGGAGGGAGAGAGAGGACAGAGAGGGAGAGAGGACAGAGATAGAGAGAGAGCAGGGAAGAGTGAGAAATAAAGAGAGAGAGAAGAGAGGGGGAAAAAGAGAAGAAGTGGAAGAGGGGAGATGGACGGTGAGAGAAATGGAGTGAGAAGGAGAGAAGGGGAAAGAGAGGGAGGGAGAAGGGTGGGGAGGAGGAGAGATGGGGAGAGAGCAGAGTGAGGAGAGAAGAGAAGAGGAAACA
>NW_017307985.1:258858-261489 GCF_000935625.1 Nanorana parkeri
CAGTATTGAGGTGTCAGTGTCTCTTCATATGGCAGTGTGATGGAATCTTCCAGCTGGTGATCATTTTGATCTCCTCTGACGCCTCCGCTAAGCAGAGTAGAATAGAGAGCCGGATCAGCGGAATTTATTATAACAATGTATCAATCAAAGTCTTCCGCTGCCAAAGAAGAAGAATAAAGTGACAATCAGTGGACGGCTGTGAGAGTTGTTATCAGCCCTGGACATGAAGGGGTTAAGTCCAGATAATTTTTTCTATCTGTGTCTGTTGTCAGAGATTTCCCCGCACTTCCTGTCTGTTGTCACCGGGTGAGTCAGGCCGACCCCAACACCATTAGAATTGTATTTCTCCTCCGCAGGGAAACGTGTTTGCGCCGGAGAGAACTTGGCCCGCATGGAACTCTTCCTCCTCTTCTGCGCTCTGCTCCAGAAATTCAACATCACGCGGGCGCCGGGGGCGGAGCCTCAGGACTGTAGAACGCTGAAGCAGAACAAGATCAAGAATCTGTTTTTCACTCATGTGTGCGCGACGCCGCGCTCCCAGAAATCCTAGAGGTCGCCACTGTATACCCGCACGCTAAGCTGGCCGTACACCTATAGATTGTCTGCAGACTTTCTGTGGTCTGATGGAAAAAGTGCGACAGATTCCTCCATCTACGCTACACTGTGTGCCGGCAACCAATCAGATTGTTCAGCCAGCGGGGCACGATACTGAAGCTTGGCCCAGCGGGAGATTCCTCCGAACACACAGTGTAACGTGGATGGAGGAATCTGTATGTGTAGGCGATGGCCGGCTTAAGATGTCCGCAGCGCGTGAGACCCGCGGCTCCGATGTGAAGGAACATTTCATATCTTCTCTGAACAATCCCAATGTGACTTCCATAAGATTTTCTGACTGTTATAACAAATAAAGTTTGTGGCTCCTGAGGGCAGGGGTCCCGTGTCTGGTGTGTAATCGCCCTCTGAAACCTGTGGTCACCTTCAGGGCCCATCCAGATTGTGTATATGCATTGCACAACATGTGCGTATCCATGAAGCTCTCTACGCACTGTTGTTGTGCCAATCTGAAGGCCGCATGGAGTTTGGAGGTCTGTAGGTATTGACTCTGCAGACAGTTGACGACTTCTGTGCACTGTGCGCTTCAGCATGCGCTGACCCCGCTCTGTCATTTTACGTGGCCGACCACTTCCTGGCTGAGTTGCTGGTGTTCCCGGTTGCTTCTGCTTTGTTATAATCCCACTAAGAGGTGACCGCGGAATATTTAGTAGCCAGGAAATGTCACGGAACACCTGAATCCAATGATTTGGAGGGGGAGGGACCCAATATAGTGTACATACAGGGAAGATGTATGGAACCACCAGTCATGTGACCTCGCTACCGCCAGATTCCTGGCAGCGGGGTTCTTGTGTGGTCTGCAGTCCCAACACTCCAGAGGCACACACATGGGTACAGCGTGCATGCTCGTGCAGACAGGTGCTGCGTGTACACCCCTATGAGAGGACGAATCTGCACGTGGCTACATGCCAACCTGAACATACACATACAGACAGGTCCGGGTGCACGCACTTGGATGCACTTCTATTGGAGATCACACCACAGAAATTCAAACTTTATTCCACTTGCATCCACACAAAGAACAACCGCTGACGCATTTCTGCCCTACTCGGCCTTAGTCATAGCTTTGTATAGATGCAAGTGGAATAAAGTTTGAATTTGTTTTGAGAGGGCTCCGGGACGCAGTTTGCGAGGGGTCCGGGAAGGGATCTGAGAGGGGTCCGGGAAGGGGTCTGAGAGGGGTCCGGGAAGGCGTCTGAGAGGGATCCGGGAAGGGGTCTGAGAGGGATCCGGGAAGGGGTCTGAGAGGGGCCCGGGAAGGCGTCTGAGAGGGATCCGGGAAGGCGTCTGAGAGGGATCCGGGAAGGCGTCTGAGAGGGATCCGGGAAGGCGTCTGAGAGGGATCCGGGAAGGGGTCTGAGAGGGATCCGGGAAGGCGTCTGAGAGGGATCCGGGAAGGCGTCTGAGATGGGTCCGGGACACGAAGTTTGGGTGAAAATTAACTTACCTGCAGTGCAGCTTTAACTGGTGAAAGCTCAGGGCGGTGATTGGACGAGCAGCTCCGAGTCACAGAGCAATCACAACACTATTCCAGCTCTATAGCCGACTACTCCGCCTGACCACAGTGAGGATGTGGGCGGAGCTTATCAAAAGTGGATTCTACATCCAGACCGACAACATCGGCAGGACAGTCCGTGTCAAAATGACTCACAATGATCAGCTACACACAATGCAGAATATCTTTATTTATAAAAAAAAACATTGACATGACACACACACACACATGATAATACTGTGTAGAAGGCCACAGACATTGTCCGGGATAATAAAGTGATTCCATGACAGGCCCCGTTCTCTGAAATGCAGCCAAACACTCCGACTGACCTGCAAGGATGGCGGCTGCAGTCATGTGACCAGTAAATGTGGGGCAAGCGGGAGGATGGAAACTAGAAAGTGCGGCTCATCTGAGCGATGGTGTGAAAAGCTGAAATGTCCTCTGTCCCCTCCCTACGACCCCCGTCCCCTCCCCTCCCATCCTTCCCTACGACCCCCGTCCCCTCCCATCCTTCCCTACGACCC
>NW_017307985.1:261754-264101 GCF_000935625.1 Nanorana parkeri
AATCCCCTGTCCCATCCTTCCCTACGACCCCTGTCCCCTCCCATCCTTCCCTACGACGTCCGTCCCCTCCGATCCTTCCCTACGACGTCCGTCCCCTCCGATCCTTCCCTACGCCGTCCACCCCCTCTGATCATTCCCTACGACCTCCGTCCCCTCCAATCGTTCCTTACGACGTCCGTCCCCTCCGATCATTCCCTACGCCGTCCGTCCCCTCCCTACAACGTCCACCCCCTCTGATCATTCCCTATGACCTCTGTCCCCTCAGATCCTGTATACACTTCCTGTATTACTGCCCCCCTGTACACACCTCTTTTATTACTGCCCCCCTGTACACACCTCTTTTATTACTGCCCCCCTGTACACACCTCTTTTATTACTGCCCCCTGTGGTCACACACAGTACTGAATACACCTCCGGTATTACTGCCCCCTGTGGTCATACACAGTACTGTACACACCTCCTGTATTACTGCCCCCCTGTGGTCACACACAGTACTGTATACACTCCCTGAATTACTGCCCCCCTGTACACACCTCTTTTATTACTGCCCCCCTGTGGTCACACAGTACTGTATACACTTCCTGTATTACTGCCCCCTGTGCTCACACACAGTACTGTATTCACCTCCTGTATTACTGCCCCCCTGTGGTCACACACAGTACTGTATACACTTCCTGTATTACTGCCCCCCTGTACACACCTCTTATTACTGCCCCCGTGTGGTCATACACAGTACTGAATACACCTCCTGTATTACTGCCCCACTGTGGTCATACACAGTACTGAATACACCTCTTGTATTACTGCCCCCGTGGTCATACGCAGTACTGTACCTACCTCCTGTATTACTGCCCCCTGTGGTCATACACAGTACTGTACATAATACCTCCTGTATTACTGCCCCCTGTGGTGATACACAGTACTGTACATAATACCTCCTGTATTACTGCCCCCTGTGGTCATACACAGTACTGTACCTACCTCCTGTATTACTGTCCCCTGTGGTCATACACAGTACTGTACATAACTCCTGTATTACTGCCCCCCTGTGGTCATACACAGTACTGTACATAATACTTCCTGTATTACTGCCCCCTGTGGTCATACACAGTACTGTACCTACCTCCTGTATTACTGCCCCCTGTGGTCATACACAGTACTGTACATAATACCTCCTGTATTACTGCCCCCTGTGGTGATACACAGTACTGTACATAATACCTCCTGTATTACTGCCCCCTGTGGTGATACACAGTACTGTACATAATACCTCCTGTATTACTGCCCCCTGTGGTCATACACAGTACTGTACCTACCTCCTGTATTACTGTCCCCTGTGGTCATACACAGTACTGTACATAACTCCTGTATTACTGCCCCCCTGTGGTCATACACAGTACTGTACATAATACTTCCTGTATTACTGCCCCCTGTGGTCATACACAGTACTGTACCTACCTCCTGTATTACTGCCCCCTGTGGTCATACACAGTACTGTACATAACTCCTGTATTACTGCCCCCCTGTGGTCATACACAGTACTGTACATAATACTTCCTGTATTACTGCCCCCTGTGGTCATACACAGTACTGTACCTACCTCCTGTATTACTGCCCCCTGTGGTCATACACAGTACTGTACATAAGTACTGTACATAATACCTCCTGTATTACTGCCCCCTGTGGTTACACACTGTCACAGTATCCCTCACAACCCCCTCTTTACCTGCCACCACCCTTCTCGTCTCACCCCCAAACCACCCCTCATCTGACCCTTATCATTCCCCGTCGCAGAAAACACGCATTTCCTGTCGGTCTTTCTTCTTCTTCACTCATCTTTCTCCACACAGGGCCAACCACTTCCGCCCGTAGCCCCCGTCCAATCAGCGCCGGCTCCGCCTTCTCAAGTGCCTGACACTGCCAGGCACTAAAAAAAAGCCCTCGCTGACGTCACTACTGGCGATTGGATGAGCGGTACAGGGGCGGGACTGAATCTTAAAAAGGAAAGCGGGAAGTGAAGTGAGGACTGAATAAATCACTATAGGGGGAGTGGCTTAAACGCAGAACTGAGCCACTGGCCACGCCCCGTACAGCTGGAAAGTCTTAATTCAGCGGGCGTGGTATGCTCAGGTGTCCCGGGCCGTGATTGGGCGGTAGGCGGGATCTGCTCAGGTGTCCCGGGCCGTGATTGGGCGATGGGCGGGGAGCACGGGTGACCGGAGCAGCGGCCTCGGACGGACGGGTTGATAGTGTGAAGTTAGCGGCGGGTGATAGAGCCGCCCGAAGATGGCCGGAGAGGAAGGAGGCGGGGCCAGGAAGAGGCGGGAACGCAGAACACCCAGCACCG
>NW_017307985.1:264235-265574 GCF_000935625.1 Nanorana parkeri
GGGACAGTATCGAGCTCGACACCGTCCGCCAGGGGGTGGAGCTGAGGTGAGACTGGGGACCCCAGGAGGGGCGGAGCCATGGCGAGTCTGGGGTCCCGAAGGGGCGGAGCGATTTTACTCTGTCAGTATCTCAGTGTATCACTGATGAGTTAGGTTGTGGCTTTCAGTCAATGAGAAGTCACTTTCTCAAGGTGATTGACTGACCTACAGAGCTGGAGCAGGCTCTTGAGGGTTCCTGTGCCAGAAGTCTGTCATTGTCCTCCGTCCTTCACTGGCTGCATGCTTGTTCTGGGTCAGGGACTCACCTTGTACAAAGAAATGATGGGAATGACAGGATCCTCTCAGATTTGCTCCGCCCTCAGTTCCTGGTGGCCACACCTCTACTTGTATCTATAAATCAGCAGAGGGGCAATACCAATTGCAGGTTATACAGATGGCTCCGCCCATTGATCATGGCTGGCTGGGGGGATCACGCAGAGAGCTGGTCCTGGGTCCGCTCTTTCCTTGTTGTCATGGCAACCACCCCCACACAGCTCCTTTGTGGCTCAGAGCTGGGAGCAGAATTCCAACAATGCCCTGCTGCAGGAGCGATGGAGAAGATGGATGGACCCCCGAGGCCTCTAGTTCCATCTGGGAGGCACAATCTGGCTCTGATATACAGGAACTGTTCCCGAGTCCCTCAAACCTGGCAGCGTTGTCCTTTTCTCGCCTTGTGGCAGAGGATGACAATGGCCCATGTGGTTGCAGAACTCCCCCTGATGGGTCACGTGCCCCGGATGTCATCCCAGATAGCAAGTAATTGAGCTGCAAGTTTGAGAATGACTCGCTAAACTATTGCAGACTTGCCGAGCTTCACAATTTTGTTGCACAATTACAGCAAGTCTGCATTGCAAGTCTCCGGACCAGCGAGCTTGCAGAGCTCTTGCTGTAGACTTGCCGAGCAAATTTGCTACAAATTAAAAAAGTGTCGCCTAGAACTTGTGCTGCGAGTGTTCGGCAAGTCTACAACCTGCCAGGAATATGTGCAGCAAGTTAACAAAATTACAATTTCACAGCGCCACAAGTTTGTAGCAAGTTATCCTTGCTATCTGGTATAGTCTCAGTCCATGCATGTAATAAAGAGGACCTGTCCTGTGGAAGCAGAAGCTGAAGGACTGTGTATCTCATCTCCTCTGAGCAATGTTTATAAACAATGTTACTTTGTATCTCTCTCTCTCTCTCCCTCTGATCAATGTTACTTTGTATCTCTCTCCCTCTGATCAATGTTTATAAACAATGTTACTTTGTATCTCTCTCCCTCTGATCAATGTTTATAAACAATGTTACTTTGTATCTCTCT
>NW_017307985.1:265736-271103 GCF_000935625.1 Nanorana parkeri
ATATATAGTACTGTGTAGACGTTTTGGTCAGGTGTGCTGTAAAGTAAAATGTTTCAGAAATAAAAGTCTTCATAGTTTATTTTTTTATCAATGAACAAAATGGAAAGTAAATGAAGAGAAATCCAAATCCAATCAATATTTGGGACAACCCCCCTTTGCCTTCTTCTAGGTACAGTTGCACACAGGTGTTGAAGGAACTCGGCAGGTAGGTTGTTCTCGGTACATCTCGGAGAACTGAGCACAGATCTTCTGTGGATCTCGGCTGCCTCAGATCCTTCTGTCTCTTCATGTCATCCCTCCATGATGGTGAGATCCGGGCTCTGTGGGGACCCAACCATCACTTCCAGGACTACTTGTTATTCTTTACACTGAAGACAGTTCTTGGCTGTATGTTTTGGGGTCCTTGTCCCTCTGCAGAATACATTTGGGGCCAATCACACGCCTCCCTGATGGTATGGCATGATGGATAAGTATCTGCTTGTATTTCACAGGAGGACACCATTGATCCTGACCAAACCGTTAACTCCTTTGGCAGCAATGCAGCCACAGACTTGCACGGAACCTCCACCATGCTTAACAGTTGCTGCAGCCACTCATTATTGCTCCGCTCTCCAGCCCCTCGCTGAGCAAACTGCCTCCTGCTACACCCAAATATTTCCCATTCTGACTCCTCAGTCCAGAGCACCTGCTGACATTTTTCTGCACCCCGGTTTCTATGTTTTCGTACATAGTGGAGTCACTTAGACTTGTTTGCACATTGGAGGTCTGGCTTCTTGGCGTAAAGGCTGCGGTTTTAAAGGCAAAGGGGGGGGGGGGTCACACCAAATATTGATTGGATTTGGATTTCTCTTCTGTTTATTTACTTTAAAAAAAAACTATTTTGTTAATTGGTCGGCGGGACAGGAGGATGGGACATACTACACGCACCCTGTGTATCATGTTGAACTTATTGTGAGCATGTGTAGCTCTACCAGTATTCACGGGACAGAGGAGAGAAGTTAATTGTTATGCTTTGCATACACTTTAAGCCTACGTGATGGCTACCAACTGCTCCCTCTGGCACCAGACGTGCTACATAATCTGTGTTTAAAGCAGAACTCCAGCCAAAAAATAGTGAAAAATTTAAAGAACAGTCCATTCAAAAATGAAAAGCAGCTTTAGAAGCAATATTCCCCTTCCCTGCAGTGCTACCGCTACTCCACTAGATGTCCTAAGTCTTCTGGATTGAATGACTACCAGCATCAATCATTCCACTTCTGAGGCCAGGCTGTCAACGACCCGCCCCTGGGGGTGTGTCATCATGTAGAGAATTACTGCGCTCACATGTCATTACACAAGTTCTGTCCAATGTAGCCATAAGGTATGCTCCCCCATCTCCCGGCCCCAGAAGAAGCAGGACCTGTGATGTCATCAGACCAGTTAGAACACCTTTGGAGCAAGGTGTATATGTTTCTACGGCACATTGTGCAACGTTTCGAGATAGCTGCAGGGTGCTATAGAGGTCCAGGGCTGGCTGCAATGGTGTGACTCAGTCCCTGAAGACCCCTTTTGAGGGGTATGACTTTCTGAAATGGAAAAAGACTTGGGGGGGGGGGGGGTTCACACCCACCTATTATGCAGCCATATGCCCTGGATATGGTAAGTCAGGGCTTGGTCCTTTAGGCGGTAGGTGCCTCTTTGGGCTTTTCAGCATCAGGCATCTGCTTCTCAGGTTTGTATGGCCGCCACTTGGCCTCCTGTTCACACGTTTCCTAAGTGTTACTAGGTGGATGTACAGGTCTCTCGATGCCAGCTGTGACCGCATGGTGCTTCAAGCTGCTGTCCAATTTGGGGGTCCTTGACCCTCTGGGCCTGTTGGCATTTGTTTGCTATGTTGCCCACCCCTCTGTTCTATTAGCGGGGACATCCCAGTCATCTCTGACTCTGTCCTGTACTTTACAATCAAGAAAACAGAATTTTTGACTGGTCTGTAAAATCCGTTGTTTGGAGTAGAGGACACAGCACCCTTCCCTCTATGTCCTCCTATTGCTTGCTAAAAGACTGGGGATTTCTGGGTGTTGGAGGGGTTATATGGGGTCCTCACAGCTCTGGCCAGTGTCCAGTCGCCTGAAGTTATCTGCATATAACCCATCCGTTTATGACCGAGCTTATGTTCTGTACTCTACTCCAAGGAAAGGATTTTACAGGTAAGTTAAAAAATCCTGGAGGAGCCTTGTGGGAGTTTTTAAAAATTAAGACATGTCCATCATAATGGTGTTCTGTATGTGCATGATTTTAAATGGATTTTTTTTTAACCGAATTTCAATATTCTCACAGAAGTCATTTACCATTCCCCACCACTCTCCATTCTTAATACCCCTGCAGCGGCATCAGAACCGCAAGGATCAAGCAGATTACGTAGGACTTTTTTTGCTTGATCAGCATCCACCATAAAAAGCCCTACAGAAGACAATGTTCTGCCTCTCGCCCCATAGCTCCAGTCCTGTCCATCGTCTCATATCTTCTGCCCTGCCTGCCAACCCATGCCCCCTTCCCTGCCTGTCACCCCATGCCTCCTGCCCCATGTCTCACTCCATATCTTCTGCCCCGCCTCTCACCCCATACAACCTTCCCTGCCTCTCATCCCCTGTCCAGCCTCTCAGTGCATATTTCCTTCCCTGCCCCTCGCCCAATACCTCCTATCCTGCTCATCACCCCATACCCCTCCGCCCTGCCTCTCACCCCATACCTTCTACACCGCCTCTCACCCTACACTTCCTGTCCCTCTCTCATGCCATACTATCCTGCCTATCACCCCATACCTCCTGCCCCTTCTCTCACCCTATATCTTTTGCCCCATACCTCCTTATCTGCCTCTCACACCATACCACCTCTCACCCAATACCTCCTATCCTGCCTGTCGCCCCATATCTACTGCGCCACCTCCCACCCCGTACCTCCTTCCCTGCCTCTCACCCCCTGTCCAGCCTCTTATTGCATATCTCCTTTTCCTGCCTCTTGCCCCATACGTCCTATCCTGCCCATCGCCTCTCACCCCATACCTCCTGTCCCTCTTCTTACCCCACACCTCCTACCCCACCTCTCATCCTACACCTCTCCACCCCATACCTGCTTCCCCAACCACTCACCCCATACCCCCTGCCCTTCTCTCACCCCATACCCCCTGCCCTTCTCTCACCACATACCTCCTGCCACCTTCTCACTGTTTCTTTCTCTTATTCTTTAGATGTCACAAGCTACAGGAATCTCTTCTGAGCTCAGCGAGCGGATTCAGCAACTACCGAGGCATTCTCAACTGGTGTGTTGTCATGCTGGTGAGCTAACAGTCCATATTAACGTTTTTTTATCCCCAATATAGTTGGCTTATATTATTATTAGTATTATTATACAGGATTTATATGGTGCCAACAGTTTGCACAGCGCTTTACAATATAGGGAAGACCTTACAATACAAGATGGTAAGGAGGGCCCTGCTCCTGAGGGCTTACAATCTAAGAGGGAGGGGCAAGTGATACATTATAGGCCAGATACATCCTAAATATAGAGCCATTTATCCAACTGTCCATCCAGGGCCGCTGGTTTATAGACCAGATGCAACTCGAATCTAGAGCTCTGTATCTAGCTCAAATATCAATCTGATTTCCTTTTGGCTCTTTGGGGTATTATATGTACACCATGATTTGTATAGGTTAGGGTATTGACGCTGATGAAGATGAGGTATTGAAGGGGGGGGATGAGATGTGGTCATTGCTCAATGGACAGGTGGATTGTGTTGTGGGGGGAAGGGTTCTTGCTCAACTTTGCTGGTTACGTGTATATGAGGACTGTGAGTGGACACCGGGCTGTTAAACATTACCCATCATTACCCTGATTCCGACCTCTGATTATTCTGCTGATATCACTTTACAACCTAAGATAAAACTCTTTCCACTATGCATACTTTTGAGTCTGGTCGATATGCTAATATCGTGAATACTGGCTGGGATCTGTGCCAGAAGATCCTCAGGTCCCACAGGGTTGGGTATGGGGTCCCTCTGTATTCACTTTCCTGGAGAGCTGTTTTGGGGGAAATCCAACAAAGATGAAAACCCAGTAATGTTCTCTGTAATGGGCTTTGTACCTGAGTTCAAAAGGCTCCCAAAGTGAATGCCAAGGAAAAATCTGCAAAAACATATTCAGTACAATTCATACACATTTCCCATCTTTTATCCCTTTAGCCTCTTCAGCAATTACCCCTGTACACCCCCTATGGACCAGATCAGTTTTTACAGTTCTACTACAGGTTTATTGATTTGGCAATAACTTTACGTGCATATACACTGATCAGCCATAACATTATGACCACCCGTCTAATATTGAGTAGGTCCCCCTTTTCCTGACCCGTCAAGGCATGGACTGCACTAGACCTCGGAAGGTGTGCTGTGGTATCTGGCACCAAGCCGTCAGTAGCAGATCCTGTAAGTCCTGTACGTTGTGAGGTGCGGCCTCCATAGATCAGACTTCTTTTTCCAGCACATCCCACCGATGATGGATTGTATTGAGATCTGGAGAATTTGGAGGCCAAGTCAACACCTTGAACTCATTGTTGTGTTCCTCAAACCATTCTTGAACCATTTTTGCAGTGTGGCAGGATGCATTATCCTGCTGAGAGAGGCCACTGCCATCAGGGTATACTGTTTCCATGAAGGGGGGTACTTGGTCAGCAACAATGTTTAGGTCGGTGGTCGTGTCAAATTAACATCCGCATGAATGGCAGGACCCGAGGTTTCCCAGCAGAACATTGCCCAAAGAATCACACTGCCTCCACCATCTTGTCTTCTTCCCATAGTGCATCCTGGTGCCATCTCTTCCCCCCTCGCGCACCCGGCCATCCACATGATGTTAAAGAAAACGTATTTCATCGGACCAGGCCACCTTCTTCCTCTGCACCGTGGTCCAGTGCTGATGCTCACATGGCCATTGTAGGTGCTTTTGGCGGTGGACACGGGTCAGCATGGGCACCGTGACCGGTTTGCGGCTACCCAACCCCATACACAACAAACTGTGATGCTCTGTGTGTTCAGACACCTTTCTATCAGAACCAACATTCACTTTTTCAGCAATATGAGCCACGGTAGGTCTTCTATTGGATCGGACTACACGGGCAATCCTTCCCTCCCCCTGTCCATCAGTAAGCCTTGGCTACCCATCACCCTGTCACCAGTTCTCCGGTTTCCCTTCCATTGACCACTTCTAAACATCATAATTTGGCCCTCAAGTCCTTACACTTGTCCATTTTTTTCTCTGCTTCCAACACATCAATGTCCGGTACAAAATGTTAATTTGCTGCCTAATATATCGCCCCCCCACGTGCCATTGTAATACCCC
>NW_017307985.1:271475-274613 GCF_000935625.1 Nanorana parkeri
CCCCCACACACACACACACACACACACACACACACACACACTTCCAGGTACCATTGTAACCAGACAATCGATGTTATTCAGGTCACCTGATACTGTCTTGTCTGTGCATGTTACAGGCACCAAACTAACCATTTCACACAATGCACTTCCATGCAAATGTGGTGCCTGTAATTAGAACAGGTTCCCCTGACATGTAATCTTTGGCATATTCATGTCTGCAGTTCATAATAAGAGATTGAAAAGGAAGTGCACACCAGCTGATATGATCAGATGTTCTCAAAAGACAGACTGCTCTGCCTCCTTCCTCCAATGCAGATCCATGGAACGCTAGTAGATGTGACAGGTCATTTTTTATCTGGCTGGAACTCTATGTTAATACAGACCTGAATGTAATCCTCCCAGCTTATACTAATATTATGGAGATTCCGGTCGTGTCTGAACATGTTCTAATGACTGCTTTGTAATGTGTGAGGAAAGTTACCGACAGTCTGTAAACAAGAATATTTTCCAGAGTCCGCCATGTATATCTGTAATGGTAGGATCCATCACGTAAAACAAAACTGGATGAGCGCACACCAGCTGTATTCAAATGCTTTCTTTTTTTCCCTTCATAAAAGCATAACAAAGAGATGAATTGAGAACACTGACGCATTTCACACACCCAGGTGCTTAGTCATTGGTGCTTTGACCAAGCACCTGTGTGCGTAAAACGTGCTGGAAGAGCACCTGGCCATAGCAGGCAAGCTTGGACTCCAGCATAACACTCCTACAGGTGAAACTCGAATAATTAGAATATCGTGCAAAGTTCATTTATTTCACTAATGCAACTTATGCGGTGAAACTAATATATGAGAGAGACTCATTACATGCAAAGCAAGATAGTTCAAGCCGTGATTTGTCAACATTGTGATGATTATGGCTTACAGCTCATGAAACCCCCAAGAACCCCAAATCCACAACCTCAAAAAAGTAGATTACTACATGCAATCAATAAAACAAGGATTGTACATAGAACAATATCGGACCTCTGAAAAGTACAAGCATGCATATGTACTCAGTACTTGGTTTGGGCCCCTTTTGCAGCACTTACTGCAATTACTTTTGCACGATATTCTAATTATTCGAGTTTCACCTGTATGTCCTGCTTGCAAAGTGGTGCCCGAAACCAGACCCCATACTCTAGATGTGAACTTTTCTGTCGGTTACACAGAGGAAACACTATTTTGGCACCAGGATGCTCTCAATGTTTCTCTTAAATGTATATTCCTTAGACACAGTAAATACAAGTAGAACATTTTCTATGACTTACTTCTGTGCTGAGAAATGAATGTTAGAAGAGGCTGTGACCACATCCATTCTCCTCTGGTACTGAAGCTGTGCCTAGCTGCTGCAGTGATAGGAGAGCTCTGCGGATAATGGAGGTCATGGGGAGAGTGCTGCGGACTGCGGAGGTGAAAGGGGTAGTGCTGTGCACTGTAGAGATGAAGGGAGTGCTGTGGAGGTGATAGGGGAGTGCTGCGGTGTGTGGAGGTGATAGGGGAGTGCTGCGGTGTGTGGAGGTGTTGGAGGGAGTGCTGCGGTGTGTGGAGGTGATGGAGGGAGTGCTGCGGTGTGTGGAGGTGATGGAGGGAGTGCTGCGAACAACAAAGGTGATGGGAGAGTGCCTTCTTACTACGGAGGTGATGGGGGGAGTGCTTTCTTACTACATAGGTGATGGGGGAGTGCTGCGGACTACGTAGGTGATGGGGGAGTGCTGTGGACTACGTAGGTGATGGGGGAGTGCTGTGGACTACAGAGGTGATGGGGGACTGCTGCTGATTAAGGAGGTGACGAGAAAGTGTTGCAGGGTGTGGAGGTGATAGGGGACTGTTGTGGATGTGATAGGAAAGGGCTGCAGACATGTGCTAATAAAGCTTATTTGAATTTGACAGAGGGAGGGTGTTGCAGAGATGATCGGGGAGATGGGGCAGTGCTATGGAGATGACCAGGAGGGCGTGCTGCAGACTGTGGATGAGATGGGGTAGTGTTGAGGACTGTGGGTGTGCTGGGTGAGTGCTGTGAAGTAGTCCGTTTGCCCTGGCCTCCATCTTGTGACCACGCAGCCTCATTATTAGCACTGATGTGGCCTCTTTTTAGGTGTGATTTACAGGCGGACGGCTTACATAGAGGACCGCTCTCCTCTGAGAGTCACTTGTAACTCTCGGACAGTCGTGTCCCAACCACTTCTCCGTCATTCACATCTAGCCCTCAGGAGGGATTGCCTGATGGGGGTTATTGTTATGTTTCCATCACTCTATCTTTATCTAGATACACATTATTTATTTCTCTCCATCTGTATAATGTGAAAGGTCACAGAGGTTTTGTGTTGCTCGGGTGTCCTTCGGGGGAATCTTACAATGACATCTCGTTGTGTACACAGCGTGTCTGATTGTGTAACACGCCCACATGGCGCAGACTTGTGAAACAGGATGACCAGGAAGTCGAGTCACAAGGGATAGGAGAAGGAAGCTGAGCCCGCTGAGTGTCGCTGGGTGGAGTGAGCTCGCTGGGTGGAGTGCCGCCCGATGAAATAGATCCAGAGTCGCACCCTCTGTCAGAGGACAGATGTGGCCCTGGGCGATACTGGGCCGGCTGCATAATGTTGTTATGCCCAGGCCGGGGGCCCCACACCTTCCCAGCTTCTCATGATTCCGTGGATGGTGTCACCCTCAGTGACTTGTGTCATTCCACAGAAAGCCCGACTCTCTGCTGCGGCTGTCCATACCTGGCCCCTCTACTACAGTCACCTGGCCCTGCAGCTGTTGCGGAACTACAACTCCCAGCAAGCTCTGTTCTGGGGATGCCTGTTTGCAGTAGAAATATCAGAGCAGACAAGCGGCAGTGTAGCTCCCCGCAGAGATTTTCATATTATAACGCCATTGCACCCAGAGGCCAGTTTTAACCATTTGATTGCCATGCCATTTCGAATACATCATCCACTTTCCTAGGAGAGGGACGACCATGACACGTGCAGTGCGTCCTTGGCTTGTGGTCAGCATGATGGAGGGGACGGGCAGGCACACACTTTGTGAATGCCAATATGGTCAAAGGAAAATATTGCAGGAATTGTAAAAATTAACCCTTGCAGTGGGACTAAAC
>NW_017307985.1:275162-276878 GCF_000935625.1 Nanorana parkeri
CCCCCCCCCCCCCCTCATAGTTCTCCTTTAAGTGTTCGTTTTGGTCTAGGGGCTAATGTATAGAAGATATACTCGCCTGATCGTCGGTGCCACCTGGTTGCTGGACCAGTTTCCGCAGCCTCGTCTCCCCAGGCTTCTGTGTTTTAGGGACCCCTGTAGTCATCATGTCTTATGCAGGCCCATTCACTTGCATTTAGATGTGAGGATGCCGAAGGGACATCCACTGCCGCTGGGGGAGGGAGGTGAACCTTGACCCCCTGCAGGACCGAGGATCAGGTGAGTGTATTTTCTTTATTCCAGCCCCTTGAACCGAAAGGCCAGCGCCAGGGACAGCATCCTCCATCAGCATCCTCCACCAGCATCCTCCACCAGAAGCCATAATAGAAGTCACCAGCACTCGATGTGTGCAAGAAGTAAAGCACTTTTTATGAAATCGTCAATCAGCCAACGTTTCGGGGCCGCGCAGAGTCCCTTCTTCTGGGCGACCTAGTCCACCAGCAACCAATCGGCTTCTCCCTTTCATGGTCCTGCCCGAAAGCCCCAACGTGAATTCTCCGCCATTGAGACTGAACATTTCGGCACCTCCAACCGCTCTTCAGTTCCCCCATCTAGGACCATCTAGGACCTCCCGTCGCTCCACCACTCCACAGCACCTGTCATCGGAGGCCACCCATGCCAGGACTCTCGAGGACCACTCCACGGCCCACCGCCCAGGCACCACACAGGCCGCGCCGTCATCGTTGAGAGTCGCCCTCCACTATCCCCACGGTGAGTTACAGAAGCTCAACCCTTTTTCACCCACCATTGCATACCTCACCCCCTCGTGTTTGTATCCCCATTTGCCTACTGGGTCGAAACACCACGCCACCCTGAAAAAGAGGGACTACTACCACTACCACTCCACCCCATCCGCTTGACCACCACAGGACGATTACAAGCGAATACTCACCCAGCCTTAGGTGAGTACAACTCTTACGCCTACACCCCACTCTACCACATTTATTGCGCTAGGTAGTGGCGCTTCCGTCTCCAATTTTTGTTTCCCTACAGCACACGTGTTGGACACCCCGGTCCAGACAGAACGGAAGCCGCACACCTACGCCACCAACCCCCGCCCCCCGTACTTACACCCACCACACCACAAGCGCGAACCAGTGTACCTAACAAGTACTGCCCCCCTTCCTCCACATTTTCCCCGTACCTCTGTTAAGCGCCACACAAGGGGTAAAACTCTCAATTTTCCTCCCTTTCATGGTCCCACCTGCCCCAGCAGTAGTGAAGGAAGGCTCTTGATTGGTTGTCGGGAAGAAATCGGTCAGCATTACTGAAATGTGACGTTGCCGGGAGCTGATGTTATGGCCAGATGCAGATCTCCACCCACAAGTAGTTGGGGCACGGGGGGAGTTTTGGGTTTTTCCAGATTGCTCATTGTCTCTGCATCCAGCTGCTGAGATGGTGCGTGCTGCACTGTGTACGTTGCTCTGATGTTTCTGTCCCCTGAACGGCTCAGCCAGACACACCTGCGGGTCACGGACTTACACCTACCTGAATTCTGGAAGCACCTTGAGGGGAATTTATCAAAACTGGAGCAGACAAAATCTGCAGCAGCTGCGCATGGCAACCAATCAGCTTCTTTGTTCAGTTAAGATTTGGAAAAAAAAACCCAGAGAAGCTGATTGGTTGCCATGCGCAGCTGCTACAGATTTTGTCTGCTCC
>NW_017307985.1:276941-293057 GCF_000935625.1 Nanorana parkeri
CATGTCTCCTTCAAGTGTACCTGTCATAAGGGAAATTATACAATAGCTAGTTTCCTACCTGGGTCTGGCTTCAGTACTTCTAGGACCCAGACCTGCAACAAGGAAATGTCAGAATTCCTTAGAGCTATACTGCTTCTGGGTCAGTGAATCGGTAATGAAGACAAAACAACAGCATGACGGCCAGGCACCTGGCATTTTCAGCATAGCATCCTCCCATATATCTGTCATGACAAGTTCCCTTTAAATCTCAATTAAAATGTTTAAACCACACCACAAGATGCCTGCTGGGGACTCCATTAGCAATAAAAAACCCTCCTTTGTGTGCCCCTCTGAAACTAGTTTCACTTTGTTACTTGGAACTGATTTTAGGGCTAAACTACCACTGGCACCCCTCAGTCAGTCTGAGGGGTATCCAGCCAGACAGCCTCATTGGGCAGTAAGGGCACTCTCATTTCACAAGGGATGGAAGGGCTTGGCTCTGAAGTCAAGCCCTAGTAACAGGGAAACTAAATCAGAGGGGCACACAGTGGCTTTCCTGGCTAATAACAGGAATCTTGGGATGTGTAAAGTGGCTGATGGGATTGTGTTAAAGCAGGGATGTCCAAACTCCGGCCCTCCAGCTGTGGTGAAACTACAAATCCCATGAAGCATCTCTCTCCGGGAGTCATGTCTGTGGCTGTGAGAATCTTGCAAAGCCTCATGGGATTCGTAGTTTCACCACAGCTGGAGGGCCGCAGTTTGGACATCCCTGCGTTAAAGGAAACCTGTAGGTTAGCCCCATCCCCCACGGCACGTACCTCCCTTTCCTGCATTCCCCCAGCTGACTCATTTAGCCACCAGGAGTGTGGAAAACACTAGTAAGGGGGAACATTTGGGTTCCTCCCATGTGACAAGGCTGGGCAAATCACAAAGTACCAGAGCTGTCACATGGGGAGAGCCCATAGCCCTGTGTAAGCTCCAATTGGAGGGCCTCCAAGCATACGTACAGCTGAAGAGAGAGAGAGAGAAGCAGTGAGCATGTGCTGCAGGGTGGGGTTAGGAGAACCTGTCTGCAGATTGTATTGTTGCCCATTCTCAATGAACACCATTGGTTGGCACTTGCCACTGTTGCAGAGGATTATAGGAAACCGATTCTCATACCATGTTGTGTCTCTTGGCTCCCAGATACGGCATACTGGTGGATCCCATCCAAGTGGTTTCCCTCTTCCTGAAGCACCCTTATAGCTGGCCCTCGCTGTGCCTGGTGTTGGGTGAGTCCATACGAAGCCGGAGGGGATTTTATAATAAGAGGAATGATGTATCATAATGGCCCATCAGATCCCTGCAGACAGGGCAGGCCAAAAAGAATGCACTGTAATGCTGATTGGCCGGTATTTTGATACCACAAGGTTTACCTTGCCTCATACACAAGGGTCATAGTGGGGGGTACAGTTCTAGTGGACACAGCCCATAGCTGACGGCAGTAAGAGTGAGTTTTATAGAACTTAACATACACATTCACCTCGCTGTGCCGTGTTACATGATCGTGCACTACAGCCTCTGTTGGCGATGACACTGCATGGCTCTTTTTGCCTCCTCTAAGCACCCCACCACCAAGCAGAACATTACTGCACTGCCGGTGGTTGGGATTGTGCTTGTAATGGGACCATATGTCCTCAGAACATGTATGACTTCCTGTGGTGTACCAACCAAATGATCTGTCTTTCCATTACACAGGGTGGAGCAGCCATATCACTTCTGTATCGGCTATAATTGTCTTTTTTTCCTCTTTCAGCTTCTAATGTCTTCGTTTTGGGGTCTCTGCACCTGGAGAGGCGACTGGCATCTGTAAGTTCACATTGAGGGGAGCATCGCATCCACTGGTGGACAGGTTCATGGGTGCTCTACCTGTGTTTGGTAGATGCTGGGGTGTTAAACCATCTGCTGTACCTATCGTGAGGGGCTTCAACCATACTCCGTCTAGGAATCTTCAGCCATTTCATTGGCCTGGAGACAGAGACTACCAATGGGAACAATACTCAAGGCTCAAGCGAAAAGTCAGCAAGAAAAGATAATTTTTAGATGGACTAACTACATGGTTCCTGGGAAAGCCTTGCCTCCTTCTCCTGCTATCTCAGAGGGGAGTGGCCTGTTACCAGGCCTGGTTAGGAGGTGATGCATCTTTACTGGAATAGAGCTAAAAGCTTGGGTCTCCTGGCGGTTGGCAAACTGATAGTTGGGGGTTTTGGGCCAGTTAGTGATCTCATAGTTTGGGGTCTCCTAGTGCTTGGTGAGCTGATAGTTGGGGTCTCCTGGTGGTTGGTGAGCTGATAGTTGGGGATCTCCTGGTGCTTGGTGAGCTGATAGTTGGGGTCTCCTGACAGGTGATAATCTGAGAGTTCGAGGTAGTCAGTGAGAGTGAAGGGGAAATGCAGGATCCTCTCTGAACCTCTCTTGTTTTGTTTTTTCTCAGGGTCGATTTTCAGAGGGAATGGGTGTTTTCCTGTACACCATCATCCTCACTGGTATCCTCTGTTTCCCGGTACTGGTTGTGTTCACAATTGCCTCCATGACTCCAGGTAGATATCGGCGCTCACCCTTTGCCCAGTCACCGGATCGGTTACAGACCCCCTCACACACAACAATCTTTCTATTTGCAGTGGGGGCTGTCTTTGCGTTGTCCATCTATACCATTCTCTTCCTCAAGATATATTCTTACAAAGACGTCAACCTCTGGTGCCGGGAGAGAAGGCTGACACGGACCAGAGCACTGGGGCGCTCTCAGTCCGGTGAGTGTGGGGGTCTGCAGGTTATTTATGTGTTCAGTGAGTGTCATCTTCTAGCAACGTATGCTTTCAGTGAGTGTCTGTGTCTGCAGGTCAGGTATGTCTTCAGTTCATGTCAGTGTCTGCAGGTCATGTATGTCTATTGTGATTATCCGTGTCTGCAGGCCACCTACTGGAGGTTTTTAGTGAGTGTCGGTGTCTGCAGGTCACGTATGTGTTCTGTACCGTTTATTCTTATTCTAACATCATCTCTGTGTCTCAGCTCCTTTAATGAGAAAAGCAAATGGAGAGGCAGGACAGAAGGAGGTGTCGTACCCTGGCAATCTGACACACAGAGGTGAGTGGTACACGTGTGATATGTGTGCAGACATCATGCCACATGATTGGACTTGTTTCATCCACTTCTTTTTCTTTCTGCCCCTCAGATATGTATTATTTTGTCTGTGCTCCGACTCTCTGCTATGAAATTAACTTCCCCCGATCTCCGAGGATTCGTAAGAGGTTCCTTCTACGGAGGCTTTTGGAGATGGTGAGAAGAGTGTGATGCACGATTCTACAGGGAAAATAGGCCTGTACACCTCCACTGCCTTTCCCCCCTATTGTACAGCGCCACTGCCCTTCCCCCTATTGTACACCGCCACGGCCCTTCTACTTTATTGTACACCACCACTTCCCCATTTACTCTATTGTACACCGCTACGGCCCTTCTACTCTATTGTACACCGCCACGGCCCTTCTACTCTATTGTACACCTCCACGGCCCTTCTACTCTATTGTACACTGCCACGGCCCTTCTACTCTATTGTACACTGCCACTTCCCCATTTACTCTATTGTACACCGCCACTTCCCTTCTACTCTATTGTACACCGCCACTGCCCTTCTACTCTACTGTACACCGCCACTTCCCCATTTACTCTATTGTACACCGCCGCTGCCCTTCTACTCTATTGTACACCGCCACTGCCCTTCCCCCTATTGTACACCGCCACAGCCCTTCTACTCTATTGTACACCGCCACGGCCCTTCTACTCTATTGTACACCGCCATGGCCCTTCTACTCTATTGTACACTGCCACTTCCCCATTTACTCTATTGTTCACTGCCCTTCGACTCTATTGTACACCACCACTGCCCTTCTACTGTACACCGCCACTCCACTTTTCTCCTTTTGTACACCACCACTGTCCTCCTGCCCTATTGTACTCTGCCCTTCTCCTCTAATGTACACCACCACTGCCCTAGCCCTCTATTGTACACTGTCACCGGCCTTCTCCTCTTTATTGTACACCGCCGTTGCCCTTCTCTTCCCCTCTGTTGTACACCGTTCTTGTTCTTCCTCTTTATTGTACACCATCACTGCCCTGTCTGTTGTAAACTGACACTGCCCAAATCTTTTCTCTACAAGGCTCTCTGGCCCCTCATTTTTCTTTGCCAATGTTTGACTTTTCATTAACCCCTCAACGCACACACAGCCAGACTAGCTTTAAACAGTAAAAGTGTCTGATGGTCCTCCTTTCTCTCTTTTCCTCAGTTGTTCATCATGCAGCTCTTGGTTGGCCTAATCCAACAGGTGAGATATTTCAATGGGAGGGAAGGCCTTTACAGGCTCCCCTGGGGGGTGGAGCTTCTTAGGAAGCTCAGAGGTCTAGATTCAACATTGGAGGAGACATTTAGAATCCTGAAGCAGAAGATGATAATGGGGAAATATTGGGATGGATGTAGAGATGATGCTTGAATATCAAAAGATATGATGAAGTGTCGCAGGGATTTATGGGAATTGTTTTGCAGTTCTTCTGTGTGAAAACTCCTCACTGATCAGTCTAAAGCTTGGATGGTCCCAGAGATCTTCTGTCCCTCAGTGAGGAAGGGTTGGTTAACAGGATGATGGCACTCATTAAAGATTTATGCTCAAAATAATCTTGGTATCCATCTTGCTTTTTTTAGTGGATGGTCCCAACAATTCAGAACTCCATGAAGCCATTCCGGGTGAGTGTTTAGTAAATAAGGGCCAGTGTGTTTATCTGGCAGATAAGTCTAATAAAATGTTTCTAGAAAGGCAAATTGTGACATCATACTGAAGCTTTATAGCCAAAATTTGATTCCTATGTGAAAGAATAACAATGGTTACCCAATGATGAGTCAACTAAGTTCTTATCGGACCCGAGAGGGGGTATTTAGGATCTGTTTTATGTAGTTTGTGTTGTTGGGCATTGGAAGGTTATTTCTGTTGTCTATGATGGGAAACAAAGGATAATATACCAAAACACAACATGCTGGTCATGCGCCATTTGGAACAGAACCTATACAAAGCAATATGTGCAGTGAATGATTGGCCGAGCAGGAACAAGACCTAGAGACATGAGCAGGCCGATCTCCATGTTCATGATGGATCTCTCATCAATCCGAATTCATAGTGTTAGTGAATGATCAGCAATCTTCCGTAATCTATGTTCCCAAATCTAGATGGAAGTGATTTGCAATGTTCTGTGGGCCGACTTTCTCATCTCTGCTGTTTTCTGGTCTCTTTCCTTCATTTTTTCATGTGATCGGATCTAATCTCTGTCTGTAAGGATATGGATTACTCGCGGATGATTGAGCGTCTCCTGAAATTGGCGGTAAGCTGTTCTTCTCCATACATGTGTAAACGTTTGTGCTTCCTCCTAATCCCGGAATTAATTCTTATGAATTTCTTTTAGGTCCCCAACCACCTCATCTGGCTCATCTTCTTCTACTGGTTCTTCCACTCTTCCATGAACTTTGTGGCGGAGTTGATGCGTTTTGGAGATCGGGAATTCTACAGGGATTGGTGGTGAGTCGGGGGGAAGGAACAAGGTTCGGCTGCTTTCACTTGCTTTGACATTGTTTGGTAATAGTTCACCGCATCCTCATTCTATGCGTCTCCTTCCTTCCCAGGAACTCGGAGACAGTGACCTACTTCTGGCAGAATTGGAACATCCCAGTACACAAATGGTGCATCAGGTAAGAGGGGCCTCTGGGGGGCAGTTGAAGGAGAGGAACTGAACGTTTCTACCTTAGGTTTATTGGTGGGATTTGAGCTCGTTGGGTTGATAATTGTACCAAGAGTGTAACAAACTCTGGCGTAATGACCTTTTTTTTTTGTCCAAGACATTTCTACAAGCCCATGATGAAACGTGGGCTCTCCAGGTGGGCTGCTCAGACCGCCGTCTTCTTCGCCTCAGCTTTCTTCCATGAGGTGAGTCTTGACCTATAGTAGGAGTCGTGGAACCTACCAGAAGAGATGCATTGTGGGGATTTTCAAACTGTACAAAAATGGATTAGTCCAAAAATTTTCAACCCAATTTTTGTAATGTAGTCAAATGAATCCAAGCGATGTCTGTGGTTGAAAATTGAAATTCCCTTGTGTGGCCAATGTTGAGGTTCCCCAGACCGGTATAGGTTCACCAGATTGCAGTGTGATTATGTGAAATGTCCAGCTGCTAGCGGTAAATGGAATATCAGGGGGGCCCTGCAGGAAGAATTTTGACAATCTATATCTTAAAGTGAACCTGTAAAACCATTTAAAACAATTTCTTCTTTAAAACTGGACATTGTCTGTTCACTCCAGAGGCAGTGGAATGCAGCATTGGCTTGACCGTATTGGCATTGGCTTATCTCTGACCAGTCATTAGAGTCCTGCCTGTATAGTGGTGGTTGGTGCCGTGACACAGTAAGCAGTTTGTCACCTGTGACTTGGACAGAGCATTCTGTTTTATGTCCGTGGGCCCAAAGTCTGGTGTTGGGGTCTTGTATCCAAAGTACATAAATCAACGAAGCCCCTTTTCTAATCAGACGCAACGGGAGCAGGAGGACCGATATGAAGGGCATTGCTTAAAACTGACCAGAGATCATTCTTTGTACGCATAGCTTACTGCACCTCTGCGATGCTGTGGAGGAATTGAGCATTTCTTGGTCAGGGCAGTTGTAGACATTGAGAGGACTACTTTTGCAAGGCTGACTATTGTGTCTTCTCTCTGCAGTATTTGGTCAGCATTCCTCTGAAGATGTTCAGACTCTGGGCCTTCATGGGGATGATGTCACAGGTTTGTATGATTCTTATTGGTTTGTTTTTCTCCTCTTGGGGGGGGGGGGCTATGATATCACAGGTTTGTACGATTCTTATTGGTGGGTTTTTACCATCTTGGGGTTGTAATGTCAGTTTTGCGACACCTCACCGCATGAAATGCCGCAGGGTCAGGAGTCGCCAATGGGTGAACCGATCGCGATGTGGGTGCCATTTTCTTCTAATGGCACACTGGGCGGACCGTGCGGTTTCCCGCTGCAATTCCGCCCATGCTTCCGAACACGATCACAGCTAAAACAGCCGTGAGTCGTGTATCGCACAAAAAAGTTACTTGTACCTTTTTCTGCGATTGCCGCGTGGATGTCACCCCATTGAAATCATTGGGGCCAAATCAATTGTGCAGGACCGCACGACACCGGGGACGCGCGTCCCGGGGTGTCGTGCGGTGAAGTGCAGGTGCGAACCTAGCCTTATTGATGGGTTTTCTCCTCCAAAGCTGTAATGTCACAGGTTTATATCATTCCTATTGGTGGGTTTTCTTCTCTGGGGATTGTGTTGGCACAGAAATGTAAAGTTCTTAGTGGGGTTTCTCCTTGGTGGTTGTGATGTCACAGGTTTCGATGCTTTTTATTAGTATTTTTCTGCTCCTCGGAGTTGTGACATCAATGTTGTTTTTTTTGCTTCCTGCAGATTCCTCTGGCCTGGTTTGTGGGACGGTTTCTCAGGGGCAATTATGGGAATGCGGCTGTATGGATTTCCTTGATTATTGGGCAGCCGATAGCAGTTCTTATGTATGTACATGATTACTACATCCTGAACCATGAGAAGAGTCAGTGATTGCCTCACAGCACCCCTGCAACTCGCACTTCGGACCTTGGTGGAGAAGCGATTTCTGAGCCATGTGCCTTTCCTGAACCCTCTAATTCCCAACCAATCATGTTTCTGATGACCAGCAGGATAGTGGGAATGTTATGAAGGATAGACACTTGTATGAACTCCACTCTGGTCTGTACAATCAGGAGGACACCATCTGTTCACACTTCTGATGCAACCTGAAATCAAGGCCTAGCTTGTTATTTTCCTAGGTCCGACTTCTACCTAATGCCCTACTATGATATCCATCCAACTCTGGGTCTACTCCTCTTTCAAGATGTGCCTTCTGTCCAGGACCCGGTCCACTTCCGTCCAGGAGCCTGTCAGTTCTCCGAGTTCTGTCATCCGTCCAAGTTCAGGTCTCTTTTTCCAGACTGAGACATCATCTGAAGACTTTGTGACTTCTACAATAAAATATCCACCAGCGGCCTCATCGCCTAGATCTGAGACCTGAGCACCATCTCCTCCTTCGGGATCCTTTTTGCACTTTCTGATTTTTAAAAAAAATTTCGTTAAATTTCACCAAAGATGTCAATTACCTGTTTAATCTGAATCGTCCTCCCTGTTCACATCTGACCTCCTACACTCCATCAACAGCTCAGTCTTACCTTTAGCTGATCAACACTTGATGGGTCTCACACATGGTGCTGCCTCTGCGGTGACACCAGTGTGAGTCTCAGTGCAATAATTATGTGCCCTGCAGTGCTGCTGTTGTTGATGCTGTTTTTAAAAAAAGAAAAAAAACAACCTCTGTGCTGTTTCCTGATCTGGAGTTCCTGTGTGTGAGCGCTTGTCTTGTCTGTGTGTGTGGAGCTGTGTCTGCTTAGCCGGCTCCATGTTGGTACACAACATGTTTTTGGAACACAATGATTAAAGATGTTGGTTTTGAATGTCTGGTGTATATACATTTCTATTTGCTGCATTCTATTATGAAATTTGCAAGCCCAGCCTTGAGGATAAGAAGTTGTGCTCGTTGTATAAAGGGGAAAGGTTCCACCTATAATGGTGGTCAGGGCCGTGATTAGATATCATGGGGCCCCGTACAGCCTATCTGCCAGTTTTGCCCCTCTTCAGGAAGGAGGGTATACATACACTATATCGCCAAAAGTATTGGGACACCTTTCCACGCACATGAACTTTAATGGCATCCCAGTCTTAGTCCATAGGGTTCAGTATTGGGTTGGCTCCGCCCTTTGCCGCTATAACAGCTCTGCCTCTTCTGGGAAGGCGTCCACAAGGTTTAGGAGTGTGTCTATGGGAATGTTGGACCATTTGTGAGGTCAGGTACTGATGTTGGAGGAGAAGGCCGGGCTCGCAGTCTCCGCTCTAATTCATCCCAAAGGTGTTCTATGCGGGTGAGGTCAGGACTCTGTGCGGCCAGTCACGTTCCTCCCCCCCAAACTCCCCCAGCCATGTCTTTATGGACCTTGCTTTGTGCACTGGTGCGCAGTCATGTTGGAACAGGAAGAGGCCATCCCCAAACTGTTCCCCACAAAGTTATGTCTTTAGTATGCTGATGCCTTAAGAGTTCCCTTCACTGGAACTAAGAGGCCAAGCCCAACCCCTGAAACGACCCCCCCCCACCAAACTTTACACTTGGAACAATGCAATCAGGCAAGTACCGTTTTCTCCTGGCAACCGCCAAACCCAGACACGCCCATCTAGTATGAGAGGGAACAGTTTTCAATATATAGTTCCCACAGGCTGGCTCGCACAAATCACCCCTCTATGTCTCCCTCCTGAACATGGGCCGCTCTTTGCAGGAAGGACGCCGCGACCCACTGCAGAAGGTGTCGCGACCCACTTTTGGGTCGCAACCCATGAGTTGAGAACCACTGCACTAGATGCCTCATCCTATACACCTGTGGCCATGGAGGTGATTGGAACACCTGAATCCAATGATTTGGAGGGGCTGTCTCAATACTTTTAGAATTGTACTTATTGAGGGGAATTTATCAAAATCTGGAGCAGTTGGCTATGACAACCAATTGGCTTCTCTTTTTAGTTTGTTCAGTTAAGATTTGCAAATTAAAGATGGAAGCTGATTGGTTGCCATGCACAGCTGCTTCAGATTTTGTCTGTTCCCAGTTTTAATAAATTCCCTTCATAGTGTATGTCTCTAGAAAGGGTGGATGGTAGGAGCAGGGCCACCAAGAGACATCATGTGACCCCATACTGTACATGACGGGGGCCCCCCTGGTCAACTTTTCCGCATAACATGTTGCAATAATCCCCCCCAGGCAGTAATAGTAATCACCTTACCCCCTGCAGCAATACTAATCTACCTTTAACTTATTCTTGCAGCCTGGGGGGGATTATTATGAAATGCCAAATTATTAAAACAAGGTTTCGCCTGTTCAGGTTAAAGACCGAGTGAAAGCAGCGGCATCTGTAAGCGGCAGTCTGCATGTAATCGCATGTGATACAAGTACATGCGGTTTGGAATAGTAATTGTATCACATACTGTATGATTACATGCAGACTGCCACTTACAGATGCCGCTGCTGTCACCCGGTCATTAACTTGAGCAGGTGACAGCGGCCCCATCTAAATGGCAGATTTGGGATTCAGATTAGGGACAGGAGGAAGGAAGAAGACATGGCATCTGGGACAAAGACGGGGAAAGCAAGGAGGTACGGTGTCCGGAAGGTGGTATGGTATCAAGGACAGGGGGATGGAAGAAGGTATGGCATCAGGGATGGGGGAAAGGAAGAAGGTACGGCATCAAGGATGGGGCAGGAATAGGGTATGGTATCTGAACAGAGGGAAGGAAGGAGGTACGGCTTGAGGCCCGGGGGAAGGAAGGAAGTACGGCTTGAGGCACAGGGGAAGGAAGGAGGTACGACTTGAGGCACGGGGGACGGAAGGAGGTACGGCTTGAGGCCCGGGGGAAGGAAGGAAGTACGGCTTGAGGCACAGGGGAAGGAAGGAGGTACGACTTGAGGCACGGGGGACGGAAGGAGGTACGGCTTGAGGCCCGGGGGAAGGAAGGAAGTACGGCTTGAGGCACAGGGGAAGGAAGGAGGTACGACTTGAGGCACGGGGGACGGAAGGAGGTACGGCTTGAGGCCCGGGGGAAGGAAGGAAGTACGGCTTGAGGCACAGGGGAAGGAAGGAGGTACGACTTGAGGCACGGGGGACGGAAGGAGGTACGGCTTGAGGCCCGGGGGAAGGAAGGAAGTACGGCTTGAGGCACAGGGGAAGGAAGGAGGTACGACTTGAGGCACGGGGGACGGAAGGAGGTACGGCTTGAGGCCCGGGGGAAGGAAGGAAGTACGGCTTGAGGCACAGGGGAAGGAAGGAGGTACGACTTGAGGCACGGGGGACGGAAGGAGGTACGGCTTGAGGCCCGGGGGAAGGAAGGAAGTACGGCTTGAGGCACAGGGGAAGGAAGGAGGTACGACTTGAGGCACGGGGGACGGAAGGAGGTACGGCTTGAGGCCCGGGGGAAGGAAGGAAGTACGGCTTGAGGCACAGGGGAAGGAAGGAGGTACGACTTGAGGCACGGGGGACGGAAGGAGGTACGGCTTGAGGCCCGGGGGAAGGAAGGAAGTACGGCTTGAGGCACAGGGGAAGGAAGGAGGTACGACTTGAGGCACGGGGGACGGAAGGAGGTACGGCTTGAGGCCCGGGGGAAGGAAGGAAGTACGGCTTGAGGCACAGGGGAAGGAAGGAGGTACGACTTGAGGCACGGGGGACGGAAGGAGGTACGGCTTGAGGCCCGGGGGAAGGAAGGAAGTACGGCTTGAGGCACAGGGGAAGGAAGGAGGTACGACTTGAGGCACGGGGGACGGAAGGAGGTACGGCTTGAGGCCCGGGGGAAGGAAGGAAGTACGGCTTGAGGCACAGGGGAAGGAAGGAGGTACGACTTGAGGCACGGGGGACGGAAGGAGGTACGGCTTGAGGCCCGGGGGAAGGAAGGAAGTACGGCTTGAGGCACAGGGGAAGGAAGGAGGTACGACTTGAGGCACGGGGGAAGGAAGGAGGTACGACTTGAGGCACGGGGAAGGAAGGAGCTCTGGTGTCAGGGACAGGTGGTAGGTATGACATCAGGGATGAGGGAAAGAAGAAGGAAAAAAGTGTCAGACAGGAGAAGGTAGGGGGTATTGTGTCAGGGACGGGGAAAGAAAGGATGTATAGCGTGAGGGACAGGAGAAGCAAGGAAGTACGCCATCAGGGATGGGGGAAGGAAGCAGGTACAGAGTGTCAGATGAAAAATGGAAGATGGCACAGTAAGTGGTTGGTTGCACAGAACTGAGACTCCGAGAATAATGGGTAACAAAATGAGATGCAGGGAGTGTCTGTCCCTGTGCATCGGCCATCACTGAGTATGGGGGATGCCATTAAAGATCATGTGCATGTAAAGGCGTCCCAATACTTTTGGCAATACATAGAGGAGGCATGGGGAGTGTCAAATAAAGGAAACAAAATAAAGGTGTTATGCAGAGTCATTACTACAAGAGGGAGCCGTCAACCCAATGCCATATTCATCATCATTTGGATGAAGAGACTTTTTCTGGATCTTCCACACAGATGCCACCAGCCAGCTGCTGCCCCCCAGCGGTGAAAGAACCTAATTACAACTGTGTAGGATTTTATGTATTCCTATACATAAAATCCTTTTCTTTGAGTGCCTCGAGGGACACTGTTGGGATATACTGCCACCTACAGGAAGATTGGAAACTGGCAAAAAAAAAAAAACACGGCAACAACCTCCAACAGGTCCAATGAAGAGAAATAGGAGCTCTCTGCAGCCTAGGACTGCCGGAAGGATCAAGACCCGAATCTGAACTAAATGTGGTGGAGACCCATAGGGGCTCCTGCCAGTATAACCAAAAAAAAGAACACCGCAACAAACTGATGCTCAAGACCTAAGAAGGCCACCACCAGAGGGAATAACTCCGGACAAGAAGCACCAAAACTGAACTTATGAGAAGGCGATCAACCAACAACCCACCTAAAAAGAGGGAAAATCATAATTAATTCCTGAAATGGAAATAGAAGACCCACAAAATGATGAGGTCAACAGATAAAGGGGGCAACCCCCTAGAAAGAGCAGGTCCCATGTAGGGACTTGGGATCAAACAGGTCCAGGTGAGAAAGACCAGCCGGTCTACAAGTAAAGGTCTACAAGGAAAGGTCTACAAGGCCTTTGCAGCCCTGACCATCAAGGATCTCACGGACAAGAACTGACCTGCCAATCAATGTCGCAAGGTGAGACTTACCAGGAAAACCCCATTAGCCAGCACACTATAACCCACAAGGGTGTGAAGTGCCTCTGGAGACCCCCCAGTGCCCTTAGGATTTGATCCCACAAAATCATGTGAATGAAGGAACGGGATGCATGGGAAGCACCCACACAAGGGTAGGTATGAATGAAGGTGAGACCTTAGTCCCAGACAGGACCACTGACACCAATGATGGGGCACTATTCCTCCCACTGACACCAAGGACGGGGCACTATTCCTCCCACTGACACCAATGATGGGGGACTATTCCTCCCACTGACACCAATGATGGGGGACTATTCCTCCCACTGACACCAATGATGGGGGACTATTCCTCCC
This sequence comes from Nanorana parkeri, assembly GCF_000935625.1. NCBI lineage: Eukaryota > Metazoa > Chordata > Amphibia > Anura > Dicroglossidae > Nanorana > Nanorana parkeri. The sequence goes on from NW_017307985.1 coordinate 290,191, forward strand.
ACTGACACCAATGATGGGACACTATTCCCCCCACTGACACCAATGATGGAGGACTATTCCTCCCACTGACACCAATGATGGGGCACTATTCCTCCCACTGACACCAATGATGGAGGACTATTCCTCCCACTGACACCAATGATGGAGGACTATTCCTCCCACGGACACTAATGATGGGGCACTATTCCACCCACTGACACCAATGATGGGGCACTATTCCTCCCACTGACACCAATGATGGAGGACTATTCCTCCCACTGACACCAATTATGGAGGACTATTCCACCCACTGACACCAATGATGGGGCACTATTCCTCCCACTGACACCAATGATGGGGAAGTATTCCCCCCACTGACACCAATGATGGGGAAGTATTCCCCCCACTGACACCAATGATGGGGAAGTATTCCCCCCACTGACACCAATGATGGGGAAGTATTCCCCCCACTGACACCAATGATGGGGAAGTATTCCCCCCACTGACACCAATGATGGGGAAGTATTCCCCCCACTGACACCAATGATGGGGAAGTATTCCCCCCACTGACACCAATGATGGGGAAGTATTCCCCCCACTGACACCAATGATGGGGAAGTATTCCCCCCACTGACACCAATGATGGGGAAGTATTCCCCCCACTGACACCAATGATGGGGAAGTATTCCCCCCACTGACACCAATGATGGGGAAGTATTCCCCCCACTGACACCAATGATGGGGAAGTATTCCCCCCACTGACACCAATGATGGGGAAGTATTCCCCCCACTGACACCAATGATGGGGAAGTATTCCCCCCACTGACACCAATGATGGGGAAGTATTCCCCCCACTGACACCAATGATGGGGAAGTATTCCCCCCACTGACACCAATGATGGGGAAGTATTCCCCCCACTGACACCAATGATGGGGCACTATTCCCCCACTGACACCAATAATGGGGAAGTATTCCCCCCACTGACACCAATGATGGGGCACTATTCCTCCCACTGACTCCAATGATGGAGGACTATTCCTCCCACTGACACCAATGATGGAGGACTATTCCTCCCACTGGCACCAATGACGGGGCACTATTCCACCCACTGACTCCAATGATGGAGGACTATTCCTCCCACTGACACCAATGATGGAGGACTATTCCTCCCACTGGCACCAATGACGGGGCACTATTCCACCCACTGACTCCAATGATGGAGGACTATTCCTCCCACTGGAACAAGAGGCCGACATTTAAGGTGTAAAGAGAAAACAAACAGATTTTGAATGAGGCACCATGATACGTATGCATACTTTGAAGGTATCAAGAATCAAAATGGCGACCACCACATCGCTATAGGGACTAACTAAGCTGTGCCGGCTGCCATGAGTACGCCAAGAGGGCGTACCCATGGCATGTACACCAAGAGGGACTTTTTCGGAGGAAAGGCTGGGCGTTTCCTCAAAAAGGGGGAAATTTGATTAATGTCAAAAGGTACAGGAAGTAAAGACAAATCTCCCCAATGGGATCACAGTCACAATCACATTTAACTGAGGAAGTGTTAGAACTTCTGACTTTTGTTTTGTTTTTATTGCTTTCTGTGACTTCCTGTCCCAGTGAAAACACCCCCCTTTCCCCTGTTTTTTGTATGGGTGTCACAGAGACAGGAAGTGAGAAAAAAATCTCTCTAATGAGGGTGTCAAACATAAAACCCCAACGAGTATTTTAACTGTTCCCCTACTCCATCCAAAAACAATACATTTTGGCTAGAGGTAGGCTTTTAAGTGGGAGCCCCAGCTCTGTCCTCCCTGCCATTATTCCCTCAGTGTGTGGCCCTTCACCTATCCGTATCTGTGCTCTGCTCCCTACCCCCCCATGCAGCCCTCAGCACTTCACCCTGCCCCATGTTCCGTCTTCTCTCCCTCCATAGGAGGTGACGTTCCGCCCCGGAAGGCGCCTCTTCCTCTATTCTCTTCCGCCCGGCCTCCGCTGCTGGTAAGTCTTCCGTCTAACCCCCTCTCCGGACCCCGGCTTGCCGCCCTACAGCTTCCCTCACCCCTGTACGGGGTTCCGGCCTGCGCATCACCGGCCTCCCCTTTTTGCTGTGCCGCCGCTCTGACGCGGCCCTCAACCCTCCGCTCAGGAAAGACCCCGGTCTCGGGTGCTTCGGCAGGCCGCGCCTCCACCTTTGCTCTTGGAACAGCTGCTGCCGTCAGACGGCTGTGCTAAGAGCGTAGTAAACACCTATTTATAACAACATATAAAGGGCCAGGCTTTTGGGGTGTAGAACTAAGACGAATATAAATGTATGTTATATGATCCATAACACCTTCATTGTCCTCTCTTAGGCTCCATTCACATATAGCGCTTGCATTTCCTGCGCGGTTTGCCGTGCAGAAGTCCGCGCGGCAACGCAAACGCTAAAATCTTTCACCCGCACAGATTCCCCTCGTTCAGCCACGAACGTGCGGAATCCGTGAAAAAATCGCGCTTGTACTATTTTGCGGGCCGCGCGGTTTCGTACCGGCCGCTGCAAACGTCTGAACAATGCACATTAAAGTGCATTTTTTTTTCTGTTTAGAGCGGCAATACGCGCGGACAACCGCTTCTGTGTGAATGGAGCCTTAGCCCGCATTCACACCTGCGGGTCACATTCGCGAGCGCGCGTTCATGTTCTGCGTTTGCCGTCGGCTTTAAAAAAACCTTGAAGTCCGGAGTGTTACACCCCCTTCCTGTCCCGGCCATTTTTCAGTATTCAGCGCTGAGGTACTTTGACTGACATTTATTCCGTCATGCAACGCTGTGCTGAAATACATTTTATACCATTTTTTGGGGACAGATAGAGCTTTCTTTTGGGGGTATTTAATCACCCTTGGGGGGGGGG
>NW_017307985.1:293082-294713 GCF_000935625.1 Nanorana parkeri
AGGTATATAATCACCCCTGGGGGGGGGGGGTTATTTTTTTTACTATATAACAAAAAAAGTACTCTAAATTTTGGAAAAAAAACCCTGTTTCCCTATGAAACATTTATTATCACCCCAATTTTTTGGTAAAATATGAAAGGCGCGGTCAAGTCGGGTTAATAGACACCAAACATGTCAAGCCTTAAAATTGCGCGCGCCCGCGAAACCTCAAAAAACTACAATACCCAAAATTGGTCATAGGCGACGCTTTAAAAGCTTTTACCGATCATAGGTTTCACTGCGACATTCGCGGTGATATGTAACGCGTAATGTAATGTCACCTGGGGACCCCCAAAGAAGCTAATGAAGCTTCATCAGCTTCTTCTCTCTGGCTATAGCAGCCAGAGGACTGACAGGTGAATGCGGAAGTGATGTAATACAGGCAGTCCCCGGGTTACATACAAGATAGGGACTGTAGGTTTGCACTTAAAGGAGAACTATGAGGGGAGTGCTTTTCACTCACCTCATAGTTCTGGCCGACCAGTGACAATGAGACTGTCACAGGTCGGCTCAGTAGATCGGGAGGTGAGCGAACACATACCGGCGTTCGCTCACTTCTCGATCCTGTCACGGCTCTGTGCCGTGACAAGGGAGGGGCTGGATTCCCTCCTCCTCGCTCCGATCCGCCAGCGCTGACTGGCGGAACGGACGGGGGAGGGGGCGGGTACAGCTGACTCTAGATAGGCAGAGCCAGCTGTCAGTCACCCAGCTGGGCAGATCCCGGCACAATTGTCGGGATTCGCTTCAGCTGCGGCGTCTCAGTATATAGAGAGCTGTAGCTCGCGGTATACTGAGCTGTGGGTGACGGGAGGACGCTAGTTTGTGTCCTCCCGTTACCCTAAGGAGAACTATGGGGAAAAGCCCTGACCCCATAGTTCTCCTTTAAGTTGAATTTGTATGTAAGTCGGAACAGGTAAAAAAAATTTAAGTGTAACTCTAGCCCCAAATTTTTTTTTTTAGTTTTGGATAGCATAGGGAAGGGTTACGTTTGTTTTGCTGTCTGTTCCCGTTGTTCAGAAGATTATAATATAATAAAAACATTTTTTTATTTAAAATGACACACAAAAAAAGTTTTTTTTCTGTTTTTAATTTTATTTTATAAACTGTATTTGTTTGCATTTTTAATGTTTATTTAACTTTTTTTTACTTTGTAAAAAAAATTTTTTTTTGTCTTTTTAATTTAATTTTTTAATATTTTAATGCTGGGAGCAATAGCCAGCCTGCTACTGGATATTTCAATTTGCAATAGCCAATAGCAGGCTGGCTATTGCACCCGCCTGCTGTCAATAGGCAGAGGAGGGGCCTGAAGGAGAAAGTTCTCAATCAGGTCCTCCCATGCTGATTGACAGCAGGCAGTGGGCGAGTGCAATAGCCAGCTTGCTATTGGCTATTGCGTTTTACAATATCCAATAGCAGGCTGGCTATGGCTCCCAGCCTGCAGCTGAAGATGAGGCAGGGGGGCGGGGCAGAGGAGAATCGGCCGGACCTGGGGAGCAGAGGAGCCGACGGACCGGAGGGAGAGGAGCGGACGAACCCGGGGAGAGGGGGAACCAGCCGGGACAGCAGCGGAGGGATGGGGGGAGGGGAGGGAA